>NC_090930.1:82261115-82528615 GCF_040938575.1 Ambystoma mexicanum | reverse complement strand
CCATCTTTTCACAAGATCTTCCCCAGTCATGTGTATGGGGGAATACCGCAATGAGGGGTTTCCGAATCCGCACAATAAGGCTGCTTGCTTACTGGGAGCTGTTTGCCCATCTCCAGAGGGCAATGCAGCTGGTATGCCATGCCCTTGTTTGACCAGATGGCCAGATGGCCATCAAGACCTAGTCCATGCCTGTGATTCTTTGATTCTTTGAAAGGACAGTGCAAGCTGTACAGTAGACCAGATGGTCATCGGGAACCAGTCATCGAGAGCTGCACCATAAGTCAAATCCAACAACCCAGAGGTCTTTATCTCCATCAAATACAGGCAAAAGCTATTTCAACATGGCAGCCGATATCTTTCATACACTGTTACAACATCCTTACTGCAAGAACCACAGAGTGACTTCATCGGCCTTAAGCAATAACCTCCAACGTTGTGGGTCATCACACTGACTTTACCACCATCACACTGACCTTACTTTGCCAAACAGCCAACCAATAAGCTGAAGCCTTGTCTTCTGTATTCCTGACCCCAAAGGGATCACAGAAAAAAGTGCACGGGAACCCTTTTATTGTAGCGTTAACCACTCTTTGTTCAAAAATGTTCTGAAGATGCTTCTGATTCTGTCCTGCATGCCTTTTTCTGATTTGTTTTCAGTGCTCTTGGAACCAACGGGCCTCTGATACACAAATGCGCTCTACAGAATATTCCACTGAATACAAAGGCGCATGTCATTGGAAAGGTTCATGTGATCGAAGGAAAGCCACACATTTCATCTGTGGCATCATCTGGGCCTACTGGATGTTGGCCTAGTAGGGTTGTCAGATAGGACCATTTTGCAGGAAAGAGGAAACTATCTTCCCCCTCACAGGCTCCGGACCTGTTGACTGTTCCAGCAGATAAATACCATACATGTGTTTGCTGGGGGTGTTAGACGGCCTCTAGTGTGCTCCTACTGGAATTAATGGGTGTGAGCACATTTGTATCCTAACAGGAGCCGAAAAAGTGACAAAAAGAAGACTTTGATCTCTTGGTTTCTAGCTTAGATTGAGCAGGCTTGGCTATTCGAAATAAAAGAAGTCTAGTGTCTGGCCTATTAATGAAGGAGTGTGGGAGCCCCTGTACTGAGAACGAACATGGTTCAAATAACCTGTTCTATGGAATTTCCTCCACTGTGTACAGCCACATTTTCACTCACTGCACCCTTCACAGAGGAACACTATAAATTTGCAGATCAGTCTGGGCCCACTCACAAGAGCAGTCCACCACCGAGATGTTGGGCAATTCTCTTCTGAATAACAGTACCATCAGCAACCTGGGACCCATGTTTCTGCCTTGTTGGGCCTACTCAGTGAGGTGATGCTGAGCTCCTCTAAGGCACAGTGTACAAGAGATCCATGGCTGGATTACCCTGGGTTACTTGAGGTGAGACCCCACGTTTTAGAAATTAATTAAGGAGATGGGAGCCCTCTACTAAGAACGAATATGGTTCAAATAACCTTTTCTATGGTTTTATGTCTGCTTAGGTGGGTCTACAAACCCATTTTGGCTCACTGCAGCTTTCAGAGAGGAGAGATATCCATCTGCATATCAACCTGGTCCCACCCACAAGAGCAGTCCAGCACCTGAAATGCTAGGCAATTCTCCCCTGAACAAGAGTACCATCAGTAACCCCATACACGTGTTTCAGCCTCGTTGGGTCCCCTCAGTGAGGTGAGCCTCTAAGGCACACTGAGCAAGGGCACCACGTCTTGATTACTCTGGGTCACTTATGGTGAAACATCAAGTTTTAGAAATTAATCAAGGATGTGGGAGCTCCTCTACTGAGAACGAACATGTGTCAAATACCCTGTTCATGGGAATTTTTTCCACACAGGAGAGCCCACAACCACGTTTTAGCTCACTGCACCCGTCACAGAGAAGAAATACCCATTTGCATATCAGTCTGGCCCCACCCACATGAGCAGCCCAGCACCAAAATGCTAGGGAATTCTCTTCTAAACAAGAGTACCATCAGCAATGCCAGACAGGTGTTTTAGCCTTGTTGGGCCTCCTAAGTGAGTTGCATTCCTAGCTACAGCACAGAACTGGATCAGAGAGACGTCGCAGATTATCTCTTATGGGCCTGAGACAAACTTCCACTGGCACACCTAGTTCTCTTTTGTACAGTTGACTGGATGTTATTACTGAAAGGTGAATAGAATTAGATTCAAAAGTATAGTGAAGAAGTTGCTTCAATCTTTCTTGGTTGGAAGAACCAAATTAATCAGAGGTTCCTGCTTTTATAGATCACTAGTAGCCCCAAATATGCCATGCCCCAACAATCAACATTATCCCTTAACTTCTATATGTGTCCACTGACAAATCCATTGGTTGGAATGCTAGATGTATGCTGATGACCTGGTGGTGATGTTAAAGATTAACTCTCAGCCATATTTCTCTTGCAGCCAGCCATACTGTCAACACATACTTCTTGTGTGAGAAAAGGAGACATCAGTCGGCTCTGGGATTGAATTAATGTATTCACTCCTCTCCATAGTCAAACAAAGGAACATCTCTCCCTGTAACACATACACCATGGGTTTTACACACTAGAAATGGATTGTGCAACAATTTATGCTAATGTAGAGCTCATATATTTAACACATTTTCATTGGTCCATCTCCTAAGAGGTCACACTATCATTGACTCTCCATTGGACAAAAAATACTTCCTGCTCAGGAAGACTTGCTATTTCCCACTCCCTGAATGACAAGCAATTTTAAAAAACTAGAAAATGGCAGTTCTGAAACACATGACTCCTTATGAAAATGTAGCAAGTCCAGGTAGTTTCCCAAATTTCACTGAGCGTGCAATATGTTGCAATTTGCACACTGAACCACCAAGTTTCTGAGAACTATGCATTTTATTCCGAACTTCTTAGCACATTTTGAAATGCTGAATTCCCTGCGCCTGTTTTTCAGCTGATCTCAGTCAACCTTCAATTTCTGTACACAACACTTTCCCTGTGCCATGAAAGTTCCCTGCACTTTTACTGATGTGGATAGACAGGAGTGACATGAAACCAGGGCAGCCATGAGGAACAAGGTCCTTTCCTGGTTGCAGAGTAGGGTGGGCCCAGGTTGTGTTTGAGTGCAAGATTTCAGACTTTTGCGCAGGGTTCAAGTTAAGGACTGGGGTCATGGTATAAACAAAGATTGTGTAATTATTGGCTGTGGCCAGAACATTCTCCCTTGTTTCTTAAAACTGCACACATTTGAATTTTACTTCTTGTGTGACTAGAATTGTTCTGGACTAATTGCTGTTACAGTTTTAGCCTTTTTTGTTTTCCTGTTATGTTATTCAGTAGTAATACTGTTTTTTGTTTCTTACGGTGTCCTCAAGGCTGTTCTTATTTATGGCCCAATCTGTTTCTGTTTTGTTTGTAGGGCACTTATGCCTCTGGGCTGATGTGTTGGCGCTATATAAATAAAATAAAATAAACTAATAAACCATGACCAGCATGTAATTAGGTAAGGTGGAATTGTACTGCATTTCTTTTCTTACAGGTGCAAGTTCCTAAATATTTGGTAAGTTGTAATTTGATTACTGTTGTGATACCACGGACTCCACATCATGTAACTTCTTCACAAGCTTTATTATTAAGCTATGTACAACAGAACCCCCAGCACAGCTCAAAACAGCCACAACCAAGGCTGCTGCTCTCCAACTGCTGCCCTTTAGAACCCTCTCCGAACATAAACAGTAATAATAATTCTCAACTCATTAGCATTCCCAATGGAGTATCAGCCATCCCACATTCCACACTTCATCATCACACTCCATCCAGCAAGCAACACCATAACACATCTCACTCCGTTTACAACCTCCTTCCTGACACATCACTTCTTTTCACAACTGCTATCCTATTCTTATTCCATACCTGACCTCCACTTACACGGACTGCACGCTTGAGCACAGCCACCATCTTGACAGGATCACAATACAATGGTTCTCCCTTCCTCCCAATCACCCCCTTCTTTAGTCTCACAAGATCTCCACACTCAGTCCTCAACTCCATATTACTTCTTCTCTTGTTCTCTCTCATCACCCACTCCTCCTTCCTTTTTCTCAAATCTCTCCTCTTCTCATCCACAATGCAATCAGATTCCCTACTTCCCCCAAGCCACAGGGGACTCACATTGGTATTTGCTTTGCACCCCCCATCAGTTTGAAAGGGCAAATACCTGTGGTGGAATGAGGAGACATTTGCCTGGCATAAAGCCTCTCCTGAATAGCAGTTTTTTTTATCATAACAACACACATCAGCCCTGCATATCCTCTCCATAACACAGCTAATCATCCTCTTGACCATACCGTTTGTTTCCAAAGAGCTGATCTTTTGTGCTTCACCTCACACTGCTTAAGATATCTTACACAATACCCTCCTGTAAATTGTGTGCCATTATCTGTAAGTACACTCTCGGGCACACCTTCCCTTGCGAAGACTTCTTGAACAAATTCAACAATACTCTTCCCCGCAGAAAAGTCTGTGCAATCCTAAACTCACACCACTTTGAAAATGAATCCATCAGCAACTAAATGTACTTTCCCCTTCCATATCCAAAATCAACAGGAACCATTTTGTCCAGGGCCAGATCACTCCACAAACTTCCTGGCACCTTAAATTCCACAAGGGGCTGCTTCTTAACCTCCAGACATTTCCCAGACCTTACACAACATTGACATTCTTCTAGCTTTCTCTCTATACCCCTGTCGAATCCCAGCCATCAGAAATCACTCATCAATACACACTTTGTCTTTGCCACACCAAAATGCCCACTGTGTGCCAAATCAATAACCTTACCCCTGATGCCCACGGGATCTACAGCCAATTCACATCTGATCAAAACATCATTGACTATACTTAACTTGTCTTTCACTTCCCAAAAGGCCTTCTCACTCTGCTGTAAATCTTCTTTTCAGGGCCACACCGATGATTCAACTTATGCCATCACCTGCACCAATGCATCATCTTTCCTCACTTCTTCCATCCACTCTTCCCTGGTCACGATTCCTTCAATATTGACAAACACCATCTCCATATCACAAGGCTCCTTCCCGGCATTAAATGGCACACTCGTCCTGGAGAAGCAGTCTGCCAATACATTTTCCTTCCCACTTGTGTATAGGCGCGTTATAAATGCCACATCATATCATATCACATCATATCAGGAATAATCTGCACCTTGAACCGATGACACTGCATCCTTGTGACCCAACCGCCCACCCGCCTACAGACTTTATCCAAACTTTTATTTTCAAAATTAACTTTAAGGTGTTTGTGATCCGTTCTGATTATGAAGTCGGTACAACATCAAACATTCTGAAACCTCTCTACAGCCCAATGGCATGGAGGTGTTTCCTACTCAAGCACAGAATAATTTCTCTCTGCCCCTCTCAGCCCCCGAGAGGCATAGGTCATGACTTCATCAATCTCTCTATTACTACCTCCTTCACATAATTGGGACAGTACCGCACCAATTCCACCATCACTTGCATCAACAGTAACTATACTGGTCCGTCACGTGTCATAACATTCCAACAGGCGAGCCAAATCAATTTCACCTTTTATCCCTGTGAATTTCTCCTCACACCTCTGACTCCAAATAAATTCCTCGCCTTTCTTCAACAGCTTCCTCATTTCAATTACTTAGCCAGCATAATGTTTAACACATTTCTGGTAAAATTCCGTTATCCCAAGAAATGACCTCAACTCATCCTTACTGTCCGATCGTTTCACCTCCTTGATGGCATTCACTGAACACTCCTTTGGCCTCACACCACTCCTGGACACCTCATGTCCTAAATACTCCGCCTTTATCTCCTCCCTTAAAGTGATGCCCTTCTCCTGATAAATCCTGAACACCTTATCCAAAACCCTGTCTTGCTCTTCTTCCAATTCTCCACATACAAGCACATCATCTTGGAAGCAGAATACACCCTAGTCTCCCTTAAACAGCCTGTCCATGACCTTCTGAAATACAGACAATGCTGACACTAATACGAAAGGCATCCTTCGTAACTGCTAGACACCTTAATGGGTAATAAATACGGTACGTTTTCAGCACCCTTCCTCTAACTCAATTTGGTGATAAACCGAGGGCATGTCAAGTTTTGAGAACACCTTCCCTTCCCCCATATTGGGCAGGGGATGTCGATCCACTAATACACATTTGTTCATCTCACGGAGGTAAACGCACAACCGCAATTCCCCTGACCCCTTTTTAACTTATCAAGTTCCCACTTGACCCTATCACTTATTGCTAAAGGAACAGATCTCAGTTTCACTGAAATGGGCACACTTCCCTTCCTTAAAATGATTTGATGCTGCATCCCCTTTATTTTCCCGACGCTCTTCCTGAATACCCTTCCAAACATTTCTCCTATGGGGCACCACACTTGCAAAACTTGCTCGTCTCCGTTTGGATCTAGTCTTATTTGCAACTTCTTCTGTTCTTGCCACTCTAACAACGTGAGACCCTTCTTCATTGCGTATATCTTCCCTTCACCACATTGCCCTTTAAATTCAAATTTGCCATTGAAATATCTGAGGAGTTAAATTCTATCCTGATTGAAGCCTCCTGGGTTAACATCAGGTATTAACAGATTTTGCACATTCTCTTGTATTTCTTGTTCGAAAACCTCTCTCAACATGAGACAAATCTTAGACCCTGAATCGAACATCATCAGCACCTCCCTACCGTTCACTCTAAAACATGCATACAGATGCTCGCAGTCATCACTCTCCCCATTCCGCACAACTTTGCCAGTATCGACAGTAATGTTCTCCACTGGATATGCGTCTTCCTCATCCGATGACCTTTGACCATCCTCTTCATTTACATGGAAGACCTGCTGATTGAACTGATAGTTCTTACAGCAATTCACAAAGTTTCCTCGCCTCCTACACTTAGCACATGTGGCTTTCCTTCCCGGGCACATCAGTGATGCTGCAAAATAGGAGTTGTTTGCACATCAAAAACATAGTTGCACTGCAATCTTTTCCCCTCTCTGCTTGCTATATCTGGCGTCCACTACTCCTCGAGTTCCTTGTTTGTCCTTGGGGTTCTTCTTCTGTTTGGACTCTTCCACACTCAATACTTCCGCCTTCACTTCATCACCTTCCTTCTTTGCCAATTTTGCTACACATGCTAAAGAGTGTTCCACCCTCTTCCCAATGCCCAGGACTTCATTGAGTGTGAGCTCGTCCCTTAACCAAAGCTCTTCTCTGATCTTCTCTGAGCTACAGTGAGCCATAAACTGGCCGCGTATATGCTAATCAAACAAACCTTGGAATTTGCAGGATAATGCCAAGTGACCTAGGGCTGTCACGTACTCCTCCACATGCTCACCCTGCTCTTGTACACATGTTCGAAAATTGTATCGCTCCATTATGGTACTCGTCTTTGGATCAAAGTGTAAGTAGGGCACTATGTAGTTTGTTCATTGAGTCCCCTCCACCTTCACTTGGAGCTGCGGCAATGGTTCAAATATGGCTGACCCTCGTATCCCAAAAAATGCATCAGTAATGAAAGCTTCCTGTTGTTGGAATATGAATTTCCAAACACAGCTTTAATGTAATGCATGAATCCCTTCCTCCACTGTGACCATTGTATCCTTACAGGGCCCGGGGTAGGTGAACATGGGTGGCTCCGCTACCCCCTACATTGCCATCCTCCCTGCCTCTCTTGGTACTTCTTCCTGGATACTTGAAATAACCTCCTTGGCGGGTTATGTATATGCTTCTCCCACAAGTCTTCTCTGACTCCTGAATGTCTTCTCCTTCCACCCTTTATCACCTTGTTACCTTCCTCATGTGTTGCCCACCCCTATCCTCCACCCTCGTTGGACAATCTTCTTTTTTTGTTTTGTGCCCCAATTGCAGTTTCTCACTGGACGTTGAACGTCCCTCTCCACTCTTTTCCTTTTAATTTTCCATGTTCTGCCTTCCTTTTTACCTATGCACCTTTACTTGCACTTCCGTTCCCTAACTTTTATTATTTCTCTGTGTCCATCCATTATATGTATTTCGTTGAAGAACTGGACATTAACAGCCTCACTTAGCTCCTCCGCTCATGCTCACGACTGCCAAGCGTCAAGCTTCCGATATCAGTGATACGCGAATGAGCCGTTTTCCAGTGTGCGAGGATGGCGATCACTGATTTGACCTGTGATGTGGGCAGATTCCTATGGGTGAGCTTCCTTTCCTCCCTTTCACAGCAGGAACGGGTGGCCGTTCACTCTAATCTTGGGCAAGCGGTGCGTGTGATGCTGCCAATACGGTTGCGCTCCTATATCATTATTATTATGCGGGTACGTAGGTGGTCACTTTTCAAGTTCAGTTGGGCGGGTGGCAGATGATGGACTGGGTGACACAACTTGCGCAGGGGAAAGGCTCTTACTTGCTCTGGAGTCTGCTGAATAGGGCGTTCGCCGTAGCTCAGGGTAACAATGATCTTCTCGCTTTAGAGCAAATCCCACGTTGACCACTGCAACGTTGGGAACAGAGCGGCAATAATAACTGTCTGGGGGATAGTATGTGCTATGCACGCATGGGTTTGAATCCCATCCTCGTCGCCAAAGTTGCAATACCACAGACTCCACATGTTGTAACTTCTTCACAAGGGTTTATTATTAAGCTATGTTCAACAGGACCCCCAGCACCCCTCAACACAGCCACAACCAAGACTGCTGCTCTCCAACTGCTGCCCTGTAGAACCCTCTGCGAACATAAACAGTAAAGAGCATGCTCAACTCATTAGCATTCCCAATGGGGTGTCAGCCACCCCACATTAGACACTTCATCATCACACTCATTCCCCACCAGTCCATACCCTACAGGCCCTTCCTTATCCTCAAGGGATCTCTTATAAGGCAGTGTCTGGTCATCTTAACATCGCCCAATATGGATTCACAGGGCATTGCCCAATTTAAAAGAATCTGTGAGTCAGCTGGCATAATTGAGTTTTGCAATAGTGGAAAAAGCCAATTAACAGGTCAGTTCCAGATGTTATGATAGAATACATAATGTTTGCCATTTGAACATCATAGGTACCATACGAGGCGATTTCTCTAGTAGTTGTCGCAGTTTTATCCAGACGCACGCTAAGTGCGGAAGTTGGAGTTCAACTGAATTAAGATATCTAGCAGGGATTTGGGCATACCCCAAAGATTGAGTTTTCCCTAAAGGTTTTACTCGTAGACTTTGTAGAAAGCACTTCACAGGTCTACAAACGCCATGTCGAGTGGCGTACGGGATTGCAAAGCTTATTGCATCAAAAGAGTTAGGATTACGCCATTCAGCCCTGTTCGAACCTGTTTACGAAACCCTGATGGATAAACATCCATTCTGTTTGTGTTCTAGCCTACAAAGCAAGTACGTCAAGGCAGGGCGACATTGTGTGAAGCCCTGCTCATGCACAATTGGAGTTAGAGTCCGAGCTCTAATTGAGGAGTAAGCCGGGCAGAAAAGGGCAAAAGGTAGGAGGTCTTTAGTCAGGGCTTGACATAAGAGCCATTGATCTGTGTTAGGTCCACCATTCCAGGGAGGGAGGCAGCTTAACCTGTCTCTAATAATGATAATACTCTCATTGGGGTAATTAGCCACACCAAATACATTCTATATGAAGTATGTATTTATTATACTATTATTATTAATATTGGTTCTGGGGGGAGCACATTTGAAATAGGTAGGGATCCTAGAAGTGTTCTAGCTGTGTACTTACCTTTCTGGTTACGTATACAGTGTGTGAATGCATGTCTCCCTGTTTCTGTGGTGGTCTGCCTGCCTGTACGTTTGGCTTATGCATGTTTTAGTGTCATTATGCATATTGTCTGTGTGCCTGTAAGTATTTGATTGTGTCCTGGTCCTGCTGTCTTTATATGCAGGTGTCCCAACAATAGATCAAAACTTGATATGTTGGCTCTGGCAATGCGTGTTTATCTTGGTCGTGTTGACCTTCTTATAGAGTTGAATTGAGCGCCAACTCCAGTTAACTGGGTCTATGGAACACTAACAATATGCCAGGGGGTTATGTTTTGCATTACAAACCAAGATTAAGAAAGTGTCAGGGTACCCCGGAATAAGGTAATGCGGGAGGTCTATGGGCGTGTGATCTAGAGAGAAGCAGCACCGTGCAATAGAGAGGGATAACGGACAAGCGAGAATATGCCTCTTCCTTGGACTGTACCAAGTATTCAATGCCAAAGGGGGTATTAATAAGGGCTCTGTTGTCAGAGCGGTGGAACGTACCACACACAGAGTGAAAGGGAAGAGTAAACTCATAGCAGGGCATTCTGTCTATATGACATTGATGTCCACAGCCTCAAATGTAATTAATTGTCGATAATGGCCTGATGGTTGACTCTGAGAGCCCAGGCATCAGGCAGCACTGGTCATAGCAGCCTTTCCTCATCATCCTCCTCACTGTCCTTCAGCGCATTCATCTGTGGTGGCGACACAGTCACGTCTCTGCCATAGAAATGCTCCAGAATGTGCACTGGCATGGATTTTCACGCTGGCGCAAATTCTGGAGATCGCCATGCGGTCTGCCAGTTTTATGCACCAGCATAAAGCAGGCAGACCACATGGGGATCCATTGTAAATGTTGTTTACAAACACAAATACACGCCGTCCGACATGCTTGCGTGTTGGGCAGCGATTATTTTTCATTGTGTACACTGCTTACCATGAGCGTCTGGTAAGCAGTTTTCACAAATGATAATTAAACGCTATCCCACATGCGAGCATGTCAGAAATCGTTATTGTGAGTGTTGCTTGCCATTCGAGCATGCTAAGCAGCGTTCACAATGAAAAGTAAATGCTGGCTGACATGCCATGCTGCATTCACTCACTTTGCACTGCAAATGTGAAGGGTGAAAGGCAGCCTACACACTTGTATTGCCTCCTTTTGCCCTTTACATTTGCACCCCGCAGTGCAAATTGCCAAAACTTGGTGGCAGGACCTGCTTACGTTCAAGTGTAAACATAACGGGTCCCTGCCACCAAAGTACTAGTTGTTCACATTAGGAGTCACTCTCTTTGAGCATGCCTTCGATTTACACTGTGTGTGCACCATGATTCGTGTTATAACGAGGGACAAGTGAGAAGTAATTACAGGGTGGGGTGTTTTAAGGGGCAATACATGGGGTGAACGGTGGCAAGATATTTGTACTGTTACCGTCCAACTTATAATGCCCCCTTAGAAGGATACATAGAAAAAGCAGAAGGATGGCCCAAAAGCAGAGCATAACATCCGGCTCACATTTGCCCCAAGCAGCTACTCCCCTTCAGCCAATCCAAGTGAGGTCCAGAAGGTGCAGCGGTGAGTGCAGGCATCCCTGCCGCTGCTGACCCCTCTCCTCCCAGTGGATCATGCATTATTGAAAAGGCCGACCATTAATCCTTCCCTGCTTTGCTCCGTTCATTTTCTGGTCATTATACAAGGTCTCTGGGGGTTCTGGAACTTCCCGGATCAGCAGTGAGATTGTTCGGTTCAGAACCCTCGCCTTAGCAGGACTACTATCCGGCCCGTAATCCATGATCAATACCCCCGCTGCTCTGCATTCCAATAGATTGCCCTGCCCTTTGCCAGGGCAGAAACATGAAGGTGGCCTGCAGGTACTAAGGAGCTGATGCTCTTGAAATACGTAATTTGGTGGCAGGGAACCATTACGTCTACACGGTAACGTAAGCAGGGAATGCCGCCAAATTCTTGTCATTTGCACTGCAGGGTTCAAATGCACTAGTGGTCCTGGCAAGTGATGCATAAAAAAAAAGTCAGATCTTCCAGAACGATGCAGTCTGCATTATCAAAGGAGTATCTGAACCGGAACATATCTCTGTGGACAGAAGGGCATTGCATTGGCTCCCGGTAGCAGCTCCAATTGTGTTTAAGACCAGTGTTCTAGTCAGGGTGGGACTGGGACAAGAAATAGGCTCAGCCACCCAAAAGAAAGTAGCCTACCCCTCACCTCAAAAAAGTGGCCCACCCCTCGCCTCACCTCACGACCCTTGACCTCTGATGACATCACCGGAAGTGATGTCATTTGACCCCCCACCCCAAAGTGACATGCCGGGAAGTGATGAAGCACAACCTTTCACCCCTTGACAAAACAGGAAGTGGCATCAAATAGCATTGTTCCTAAGTACACTAAATTACTGTGAATCCAAGTAGAGTACAAGGCCATATGATAATATGTTATTGTATAGCACTTACGCGTAAGCTCTTTTTTATAGAACAAATATGCATACAATATCACCCAACCTGTGTTGGTACTCATTTATCGACCTAAGAAGGATGAAAGACTTTAAAAAAAAAAATGAAAACAAAATTTGGAAACAAATGATATGTTTTTCAATGTTTTTTTTTTCAAACCGGTCCAGGCATGGCCAGAAACCGGCCTCCACTCCCCATGGATGATTTCGGCCTGGCCACGGGCCGAAAGGCCGAGGGGCCAATCCGACCCTGGTTCTAGTACATCAATCTCTATATGGTTTAGCACCCCCTTATCTAAGTGAGAAATGCATATAGCAAAATTCTCCACGAGTCACCCGGTCTTGTGCTATCATGTATCTAACCTGTCTTCTAAGCACGTGTGACAAAGGCAATGCTCGATCCTTCCCAGTGCAGGCAGCTTTGGCCTGGAACAAGTTACGCGCTGTTCTGCGCAGGGAGAAGAATCAGTGGACTTTCCACAAAAACTTGAGGACCTCGCCTTTGAGCAGATCCTTGCCCTATGCCTTTTTGTGATGTTTGCTTTCTGTCCTCCATGTGTGGCTAGATGCCTGCAAGCTCGGCGTGAAATAAATAAACAAATAACTAAATAAAGGGCACGAGCCGGCGTACAAGAGTGTCCACCGCCTTTTGCCCCTCACATTTGCACTATGCAGGGTACAGTGAGTGAACATGCCAGGCAAAGTTTACTTTTCATTGTGAGTGCTGCATGCCATGCTCCCAAAAGTCCTGAGTGAGGCTTGCCGCCTTGCAGTCACGCCGCGGCTCATTTTCAATTGTTTGTATGACGGAAGGGAGGGGCGGAACGTTTCCGCTGCTCCATTCGTCTGCGGCATACAAATGCTCCAGCATCTGCTCTGGCATGGGTTTTCATGCCCGCACTCACAATGGCAATAAAACCTTCCCCGAAATACGCACATGTCAGGCAGTGTTTACTTTCCATTGTGAGGGCTCACAATTACAATTAAACCCATGTCGTGGAGGGTTTAATTTCAATTGTGAACACTGCTTACCATGCACGCATGGTAAGCAGTGTTCACAAATACATGCGAGCATGTCAGGCACGGTTTAATTGTGATTGTACACGCTCCTTGTGATGCTCGCATGGCAGGGAGCGAGTACAATGCATCCCTATGGGGTCCACATGCTTTATTCTGGTGCATAAAGCAGGCGAACCGCATAGGCACCTCGAGCAGTTGCGCTAGCATGAAAATCCATGCCGGCACAGATGCTGGAGCCTTTGTATGGCCGAGAGGAAGGGAGCAGTGGAAACGTGCCATCCCTCTTCTCCACCACAGAAATAAATGAAAATGAGCCGTGGCGTGAACGCGAGGCGTTACGGCGTCACGCAATGCTTTTATGCCTTGGATTCACGTGACAGCTCTATTGAACAGTCAGTGCGGGCAGGTGTATACAGCTGTTCCACTTCCGGAGTTTAGGTCCGGGCCGCCCAGGGATGCTCGCTAATCTCAGACATTGGAAATGTGTTGCTTCTTATGCTAAAATGTAGTTTGCGGGCCTGTTTTAGAGCGCAGCGCAGGGTAACATCCGCCGGTTTTCCACCAGCAGAAATCACCCTATTTTTGGTTTGCAATCGACCAACTTTACACCAGTCTCCATTGTATGCAAAGACCGGTCGATTTTACGCATCTCTGCTGGCGTTTTCCACGTTTAAAGCCGGTTTAGTGCAAACTTAAAACGGGGTCATTTCCGGTGGTAGAAAACCGGCAGATTTTACCCTCCGCCAAACTCAGGCCTTACGTTGATTCATCCAAATGTCTGGTGTACCGGAAGTGACAATAAAAACCTGAAAAATGACACAGGAAGTGACATCAAAAGACCTTTGATTCAGGCGAGCCAAAGGAGCTGGTGCCAATAGACTTTTAACAATGGAGACATCACTGAAGCAAAACAAAAAAAACTGTAGGGTCAATACAATAGCAAATAGTTACTAAAATAGAAGAAAAAAGTCTATTTTAGTTACTAATCATACATGACTTCGGTTCTGCCTTAACGTGCTTCGAGTGCAGCCACGATTGACCAGGGGTTCGGCCAGCATAGCATCACAGGACAAGTGGACAAACATCACGTGCAAGCCAAGTCTCACGCGCCCAGATACAGTCCCAATTGTGAGGTATTGCTTCATTGTACAGCTGTAATGATCCTATCCACGGTGCAGTCTCACATGCCCAGGTGCTTTCATCATAAGCCAAGCCCAGCGTGAAAGACCCAGCCACTGCCGCCTTGTTCCAGTCTCGTGTGCTGTTTATAGAATTCTGATGCTCAAAGTCCTACATGTCCAGCAGCTGCCATCCTATGCCAACCAAGTTCCTTATATCCCCAGGTGATGTCATGTTATGCCGCTTATAGCCTCACACGCCTTGCAGAGTCATTAACACGGAACACTAGTCACTGAATGAGTCACTCACACACAGGCCCGGCCTCAGAAGCCGCAATGTCCTGGGCAGCAAAACATACATTTGGTGACCCTCCACTCCTGGTCACGCGGGAGGGGGTGAGGGGAGCGCCATATTTTTCAATAGGCACGGTAGGCGCCCTATTGTTACTAAATGTGCCTTGCTCGCGAGAGCGCAGCGCATTTCATTTCAATATGGCGCCGACCGTGCCTTGTCCCACTGCGCCAGCTCTGGGGAGCCCTTGAAGGGGCTTGTGGCAGGCCGCCCCGAGCGGTCACCTGGGTGGCCCTGCCCTAAGGCCGGCCCTGCTCACACAGCACACACAAATCGCACACATAGCTGCTGCCGCTGCCTTGGAGCAAGCACACCCTTTCTTGGGTGTCTCAGCCTCTATGACCGGTGTGTAAAGTTGCAGTAACCGGAGTGTCACTACTGCCACCTTGCAGTGTTTAGTGCATGGCAAAACCTGTTGATATTTCACTACAGTCTTGTCTCCTATCATTGCTAGATTGGCAAAATGGAAGCCAGAGCCGGCAACTGTAGCTAATCTCAAGGGATTCTTAAGCACAACTCAACAAACTTCCAACTCACCCGCTAAGCACAGCACATACTACAATGACAGTCTCGGGAGGATAGCTTAGGGGCAACGTGCTCGCCTTGGAAGCAAGACGACACGCAGCAACACAGGTTCAATCCCTGGGTCCACGCTTAGAAACCTCTGGGTATTAAGTGCGTTATAAATATCATATCATATCACTAACCCTACACATAACCCTTGCCCTGGAAGTAGCACTGAGCTACTAAGGCCGCTCTGATACAGTAATGCACGGGTGCATTGCATGCAATCTAAGAGCATGGCTTACCGGAAACCCAGGTGTGTGCAGAAATCTTCTTCAGGACAGCAGGACAGCAGCTAGCGCTTTGAGGAAACAGCAGTGAAAGATTTGCACTTTATAATAGCCCCGGTAACATAACATAGCATTTGCAAGATCCACAAAGCGCAATGAGGCCATACAAATGGGAAAATGGAGCTATATAAATGACGACTACAGTACAAGACAATACACATCCTCTGGAAACTCTATCTTCCGAAGAGCCGAGAGATGGGATGGCTGGTCCCCAGCATATGAAACAAACTATTGGCATTTTCACAAATTACTGAAAACCTGCATTTTCAAATAAAGTCAACTCGTGACCCCCCCCTTCAGTAGTCGTCCATTGTATGGTGCTATGTATGTTCTCATGTCGTCTTACTGTGTACATGTCTCTGCGCCCCAAAGCTTGAGAGCTACCGGCACAATACAAATCAACCAATAAATAAAAATAAATGATCGCTGCACATGGCTCTATGAAGCTGTACTAGACCCAAAAGTGTGAGCCTTTGCATGTGTCGCTAACAGCCACCGGTGTCCAAGGCATGGCCACAATAGTCATGTAAGAGTCCTTCTCTTTCCCTTCTGCTCCTTCTTCTCCTGCTTCTAGCCACTACCTTTACCCTCTTTTGTCCGTGCAGAGCAGGTGAGGTAGAGTAAAGAACCAGGAGAGAGAGACAGAAGCGCTGCTCATCTGAGAACATCCCCCCTCCCACCAACTCCACTGGTGCAGAAGGGACCGGCCAGCCAAGAGCCCCCACTGTGCTGCCAAACAAAGGGGACGGTAGACAACTGGATATGCCATTGTTCCATGGGGAAAAGAACTCCTCGAGAACAGGGCTGCTTCCCCCCTTGCACAGCTGCAGCACCACAATCACACTGGAGTGGCAGAGAGGAAGAGGTGAGGGTTGCCACTCCATGTGGTCTCTTGAAACTGGAGGGCAGTGGCAGGTCTTCCGTTTGCTCCCTTCGCTCTTTGCAGTGGGGGCAGAAAGTTCCTGTTGTACCTGTGTGGGGGAATCCCTGACCCCCACCGTGATGCTCCGTGAGCCCCTGGCCTTCCTCCACCTCAAGAACTCACAGGGAGGCGATGTGTCCAGCTCGGGCTCCCCAGTCGCAATCCCACGGCCGGGACTGCCCCTTTTATTTATAGGGCACGCGGCGGCGTGCATCGTCACGCCGCCGCGTGCTATTCCCTTAAAGAGGAAGCCCCACACCTCTCCTTTTTCATGAGGATAATAAACAGCAACGTAACACACTCCATAACTATAATGAACATATCTAACAGGCTAACACCCTTAACCCCAAACAGCTAACTCCCCAATGAGGCCCTTTATTCACAGCCACCCCCCTTCCCCACTTGGCAGGTGCCTCCATGTAGGGCTCCATCATGAGTCCAATACAAAGTCACTTAAATGAGCAGGTTTCCCTCACCCTGTCCTCAGGGGGTACCTCCTGCTCGCCTCGGGGTTCAGGGTTCTGCTGTCCGCTGGCATCCTCACAGGGGAACGAGGGAGGGGCTCCGCACCCCCGCCCTCATCGGGTATGTTCACACAATCCTTGTCCACAGGCGCCTCAGCCCTGGGCTCGGCCAGCTTCTTGAAGAAACTGACGTTCCGGGTGACCGAGGCTCGGCCGTCAGATGCAGTCACCATGGACCCCTTGACTGCTATCACGTCCAGTGGCTCAGGCTCATAAGTTAGTGACAGTTTCCCGCGGGGGTGCCTGTTTCTTATCAGCACCTCGTCCCCGGGCACAAGTTGTTGTTGGCGCAGACCTCTCCTGTCATTCTTCTGCTCTGTACGTAGTTGCCGCTCCAGCTCCACTTGTTGAGTGTCAATAACTGCCGGCTCTTTCTCCTCCACTTGCGGTATCAGCCCTTTCAGGCAACGCTTGAAGAGGGCTTCAGCCGGGGCCACTCCCATTGAGGTGTGCAGTGTTGTTCTATACACCCGCAGGAATTGGTAGAGGGCCCTCACCAAACTCTGTCCTTGACCTTGTGCAATCCGAAAGACCTTATTTAACATGCGCATCATCCGTTCCGCCTCTCCATTGGCCCTCTGCCACAGGGGTGTGACCTTCCTATGGTGTACAACATAGTCGTCCATCAGGGCCGCAAGCCGTTCTCCTTGAAATGGAGCCCCATTGTCCGAGCAGAGTACTGTGGGGAGACCATGAGCCGCAAATACCTTTTCCACCGCCACCACCACATGCTCAAAGGCCACCGAGTGGATGAACTCCACTTCTGGGTATCTGGAGTACTCATCGACCACCACCGGGAAGTGCGTCCCCTGCGACGTGGACCCAAAGTCAGCATGGACCACCTCCCAGGGCCGCGTGCCGCATGGCATGGCCTCAATGGCAGGCTTCTTCTGGGCAGGCGACGCTGCCTGACACCACACACATGATGCGACATAGTCATCCACCCGTTTTTCTAGCTCGGCGAACTAGACCTTGAGAGGTAGATAGGCTTTTGTCTTTGCAGCCCCTTGATGGCCTTGGTGTGCCAAGCCTATCACCTCCTGTACTTTTGCTTGCGGGACCACAATTCGATCACCCCTCAGCAACAGGCCCTTCTCCGAGAATGACAGCTCCTCCCGCACTCTCCACAGCTGCTCGAGGACCATCTTCGCTTCCTGCGTGAACCCAGCTAGTGACTCCAGGATGCTCTTCCACAACCCCTGCTGCAGCGCCGCTTGGAGTATGCAAAAATACTTGTCGTTAGCGGCCGCGACTTCCAGTTCTTCCAGCGGTAGGGCATTCGGGGTGGCCGTTTCAACCCCCAATTGTATATGGTCACTGGCCTCTTCTGCACAGCCATCCGCATCTCTGTCCTGGTGACTCCCCGGATGGCGAGAGAGGTAGCTGGCTGCATTGTTGACACCTGGCCGATACACCAACGTGACCCCGCATTCCAACAGGGCCAGCATCCATCTCTCAATCCTGGCTGGTGGTTTTGAGGATGAGCCCGCCAGGATCGGCAGTAGGGGCTTGTGGTCGGTCACCACGGTCACCAGTCTTCCCAGGATGTATACCCGGAAGTGTCTGCATCCCCAGAGAACAGCCAGCGCTTCTCGCTCTATCTGCGAATACCGCTGCTCCGTGTCAGACAGGGCCTTGGTGGCATTGGCCACGGGGCGGACGCTGGAGTCTGGCCCCACTTGTGTTAGAACCACTCCGAGACCAAACCGGCTGGCGTCCACGACAATCTCCGACTGGAGGGCCTGGTTGAAGAAGGCCATCGTATCTTCCTCAGTGAGGGCCCTTTTAATGTCCTTGAACGCCGCCTGTTCCAAGGGTCCCCACTGCCATGCTGTCCCTTTCTTAGTGAGTGCTCGTAGTGGCTCTCTCTGATCTGGACGCTAGGTTTTTGATGAACCGGCCACAGTAGGTGACCATCCCTAGGAAGCTTCTCACTTCAGACACATTTTCAGGTGGTTTCGCTTCCTTAATGTCTTTTACCTTCCTGGGGTCTGGAGACACTCCTCCCTCCTTAAACATGAATCCAAAGAACTCTATGCTCATCCTCAGGAATTCACATTTTTCGCAGTAGAGTGTTAGGCTCAGTGACTGAAGCCTCTCGAGGGTCTTCGCCAGCCTCTGCAGATGGTCCACTTCAGACTTGGCAAACACTAGGATGTCATCACTGATGTTGATAACACCTTCTAGGTCCGCCAGTGCCCCCTGATAATGTTTTGAAATACCTCAGCCGCGGAGGAGACCCTGAAGTGGAGTCGTTTGTACCGGTATAGACCCCAGTGGGTCGTGAAGGTCGTGATGTATCGCGACTCTGGATGCAGGAGAACTTGGTGGTATCCTGCCCTTAGGTCGAGCTTCGAAAAGAAGCAAGCTCCCTGCAGCTCTGCAATTATATCATCAATGGTGGGTGTGAGATGGCGTTCCCTCGTGATGGCCTTGTTGAAAAGCCTCATGTCCACACAGATTCTTACAGAGTCAGGTTGCTTAGGTTTCCTGGCAACTAGAATTGGAGACACCCAGGGAGTCAGACCTTCCACCTCCTCTATGATGTCAAGGTTCACCAGGTTGTCTAGTTCTTTCTCCACCAATTCCCTCAGATGGAATGGCACCCTACGGTGTTTGAGGGCTTTTGGCTGGACCGACTCATCAATGTGAAGTCACACTGGATCCCCAACCATGTGGCCAATCCCTTGGAACAGGCCTTTGTACTTTTCCAGCAGCGTTTGTATATCTTCCACATACACGGAGTAAGCGAAGCTCACCAGTCCGAGGGCTTCGGCTGCCGCACAGCTCAGTAGGGTGTTGGTACTGTCTGGGATGAAATAAAACCGTTCTATAATCTTGGGACTCCCATGCCCTAGCCGAGCTACAAATGCACCATCCAAGGGAATAGGATGTGATCCCCCAAATGTGAAAATGCTAGCCTTCGGGGTTGACAGTCTGGGGGGGCAGGGCATGGCATCATAATGCTGACGGGCCATGACGTTGACTGAGGCCCCTGTGACAACCAGCATCGATACTGGAGAGCCATTGACTGCTACGATACATCTTGGCTGTCTTCGGCCCATGGACTGGAGGGCATCAATGCTTGACACAAAGAATATATTCTCCTCTTCCTCCTCCTCCTCATCGGGTTAGGCACTTTCCTCCCATTGATTGACTTGGACAACATTTGGAGGGTGAGACTGTCTGAAAAACCCTGATCACACTGGGCCTCTCTGTACCATCACTGGGAGGGACGCTCTGCACACCCTTGCAAAATGATCCATCATACCACACCGTCCACATGGCCTCCCTACGGCTGGGCATTGACCAGGGTGGGGCAGGTCTTACCCGCATTTCTGGCATGCTTCACCTCTGCCACCACGACCTACAGCGCAAACCTCTTCCGACTTTGCTGAGCGGGACTCTGCCTCCATCCTTGAAGCACGTACCTCAGAGATCTCCTGGCAGCGGCCCAGCTCCAGGATACGAGGAAGGGTCATGCCTGCTTCCCCCAGTACCTGTCTCCTCAACTTGCCCGAGGAGCCCCCTTGGATGAGCTGATTTCTGATCATGTCATCAGCGTTGTCCCATGCACAGGCCACAGAGAGTCTCCTGAGATGACCATGGAAGGTGTCGAGGGTCTCATCCTCTTTCTGTTTGGTGGAGAGCATCAGAAACCTCTCGTAGTCCGCATTAGGCAGTGGAAGGAAATAGTTGTGCAGGGCTGTCTTTGCTGCCGCATAGGTGTTGTCTGTGGTCGTGAGAGAGTCAAAGATCTTGTGAACTGCTGAGGAGTCGCAAGGAGTGTTGACAAAAGCAGAGGGTTTCCAAACCATATGACAGGCGTAACCTTTCAGAAGTCTCCTATTAACTGACGGGAGAAGGGAAGCGTGCAGTGGGACTTGCAGGACGTAAACACTTCTCTCATCACTGTTGGCACTGTGTGGGTGGCGCTACCCCTGGGATCTGTGACAGGGGCAGAAGGGGTGTCAAGGTCGCCAACAGAAGTTTCCTAGGGAGAGTCTAGGATAGTCCTGGTTACCCTTAAATGAAGGTGCATGCATTCCTTGGGCATGCTGAGTCAGTATGATCCGTGCTGGAGCACTTCTGGTCAGAACTGGAAACACGTGGAATCCTCACCAGTCCCCCCCCCCCACCCCACGCCCCGGTGTAGAATTCTGGTAATTCCACTTGTTTTTTTGGGCAGTTCATGAGCAGAGAGGGGCTTGAATGGCCTGTATTTCCTCCAAGGGAGGGGCCGTAGAGTTATGGAAACCCAATTGGCTGTGCATTCCTGGCGAAAACGCATAGAGTACTGCGGTTCCCTCATTGGCTGAAATGCTTCACACATTATGAGAGGCCAGAAAGTCGTTTCAGTGAATTCAATAACCATAGAATGCTCAGAATGCAGGTACACAGGAGCCCCCCCCCCCCACCCCCCAAGTGAAGGTACTTGTGACACGGTGCACTGCATTACGCCAGCATGTCATAATGTAAAAGGCTAAAGTAATAACAACCACTGTGCTATACAAATCAGACTAACAATAATTAAATAGCCCCACGCATGGATGCCTTTATACTGAATATTTGCTGACAGAGCAGGCTGTGGGGATGGTGTGGGCTCTCCAAAATATTTTTCGCTAACTGGTGCCCATGTAAACAGTGCATGTATGTAAGACATTAATATAGCAACCTGGCTAGAACATACTGGAGTACTGTTAAAGCAAAGGTGCATTGCTGAGAAAGAGAAGTTGTTCATTCACCACCCAGTGGTGACATGTATGAATTACACCTACTCCAGGACGAAGCATTGTGGATCGCACAATGGAACTCCCTGTCACTTCAAGGTATGAACGACGAGCAAGACTTAATGCGCTTCATTTAAATCGATTCCCTCAAAGGTCATAGCTGACCGTCTTGCGTGATACTTAAGACGGAAGCGGGTTTATTTTGTATGAGCTACAGATAACTGTAATGCCGTTTAATAATATGGAACATTGATATACTGTGAATGTTCAATTATTATGAATGCATTGTTGCTTTATACATGTACTGTTCTATGAACTGTGGAATATCCATTATTAATTAATAATTGAATGTGATGTTATCATAATGGTTCCTTGGATTTCTTTCCCTGCCTTTCTTTTCTTCTTCTTCTCGCTCCCTTCCCCTGTCTTACTTTGTTCTTCTACTCCTCTCTCTTTCCATCTTCCTTTCTTTTTTCCACTCCCTTTCCCCATCTTCCTTTCTTCTTCTCTCTCCCTTTCCCTGCCTTCTTTTGCTTCTTCTTGCTCTCTTCTCCATGTCTTCATTTTCTACTTCTTCTCACTCCCTTTCCCTGCCTTTCTTTTCTTTTTCTTCTCGCTCCCTTCCCCTGTCTTACTTTGTTCTTCTACTCCTCTCTCTTTCTATCTTCCTTTCTTTTTCCGCTCCCTTTCCCCATCTTCCTTTCTTCTTCGCTTTCCCATTCCCTGCCTTCTTTTACTTCTTCTCGCTCCCTTCCCAAGTCTTCATTTTCTACTTCTTCTTGCTCCCTTTACCTGCCTTCCTTTTCTTCTTTTTCTCGCTCATTTTTCCTATCTTCGTCTCACTCTCTTTCCCTGCCTTTCTTTTCTTCTTCTTCCCGCTCCCTTCCCCTGTTTTCCTTTGTTCTTCTACTCCTCTCTCTTTCTATCTTCCTTTTTTCCCACTTCCTTTCCCATCTTCCTTTCTTCTTCTCTCTCCTTTTCCTGCCTTCTTTTACTTCTTCTCGCTGCCTTTCCCTGCCTGTCTTTTCTTCTTCTTCTCGCTCCCTTTCCATGTCATCTTCTAGTTCCCTTTCCCTGCCTTCCTTTTCTTCTTCTTTTCGCTCCCTTTCCCTGTCATCTTCTCGCTCCCCTTCCCTGTCATCTTCTCGCTCCCTTTCCCTGTCATCTTCTCGCTCCCTTTCCCTGTCATCCTCTAGTTCCCTTTCCCTGCCTTACTTTTCTTCTTGTTCTGGCTCCCTTTCACTGCCTGCCTTCTCTTCTTCTTCTCGCTCACTTTCCCTGTCATCTTCTCGCTCCCTTTCGCTGCCTTCCTTGTCTTCTTCTTCTCGCTCCATTTCCTTTCCTTCTTTTTCTCCTTCTTCTCGCTCCCTTTCCCTGCCTTCCTTTTCTCCATCTTCTCGCTCCCTTTCCCTTCCTTCCTTCCTTTTCACCTTCTTCTCGCTCCCTTTCCCTTCCTTCTTTTTCTCCTTCTTTTCGCTCCCTTTCCCTGCCTTCCTTGTCTTCTTCTTCTCGCTCCCTTTCCCTTCCTTCTTTTTCTCCTTCTTCTCGCTCCCTTTCGCTGCCTTCCTTTTCTCCATCTTCTCGCTCCCTTTCCCTTCCTTCCTTTTCTCCTTCTTCTCGCTCCCTTTCCCTGCCTTCCTTTTCTCCATCTTCTCGCTCCCTTTCCCTTCCTTCCTTTTCTCCTTCTTCTCACTCCCTTTCCCTTCCTTCTTTTTCTCCTTCTTCCCGCTCCCTTTCCCTGCCTTCCTTGTCTTCTTCTTCTCTCTCCCTTTCCCTTCCTTCTTTTTTCTGATTCTTCTCGCTCCCTTTCCCTGCCTTCCTTGTCTTCTTCTTCTCGCTCCCTTTCCCTTCCTTCCTTTTCTCCTTCTTCTCGCTCCCTTTCCTGCTCATCCTTTCTTCTTCTTCTCCTCCCTTCCTTGCCCTTCTCCTGGTG
Source organism: Ambystoma mexicanum (assembly GCF_040938575.1). Lineage (NCBI taxonomy): Eukaryota > Metazoa > Chordata > Amphibia > Caudata > Ambystomatidae > Ambystoma > Ambystoma mexicanum. The sequence goes on along the minus strand of NC_090930.1, from coordinate 82,504,903 downwards.
GATTGCCCCTCTATTTGTCCCTGTTCTTCTCATGCATTCATATAGAACCTGTAGGGGTTAGAGGATGGGAGACGTGAGAACATGCTACAGGCTGCGGTGGTAGGTAAGCGGTGGCACCAGGGGTTGTTTCTGTGGGACACTGAATAATAACAGCCCCCACCATCCTTATTTGAGTGTTGTCTCGTTATTGCGCCAGTGTGGTGCTTTTTACAACTAAATCCCATGTTCCCCCCTTTTTTCACATTTGAGGGTGTGCCAGGTCACCCGGCTAGAGAGACACAGATGAGGAATAATGATTGAACTCAGAAAGGGGGGCGGGGGGCGTGCTCTGATGGTTATGGCTGGTGCAAGATGTGGGGGGGCATCACCAACTGCGTGAGGGTATGTACCCAGCGCCGCAGGTGCTCTAACCCCGTACTCGTCTTCTTAAAATGCAACCAGTGGCCTGGGTCTTTTTGCCAGTGGAATTCAAACTTTTCATACCGTGCCCCCTTTGAGTATACATATTGTTTCTGCCCCCCCCCCCCTTGGAGTTTGGCCTCCCTAGGGGGCCCAATCCAGAGGGGGCCCAGGCTCTTTAAAATATAAACACATTGTCTACTGTTTATATTTTCTATTAAAATCAGTCACTTTAATATTGTTTTATATTAAAAACAGTCCCATTAATCCCTTTTTAAAGAGTCTGGGGGCCCCTCCTGGACATGATCAAGGCCCCCCCCCTTAGAGGGGGCATCCCGTAGGTGGGGGGGCTGGAAGCAATATTTTTGCCCTGCCTTATGCCTCGACACACTGTCAGGGGTCGCAGACTGAAGGACAATGGGCAGAAGACAATGGAAGGCGGTGCTGTGGGGCCGGTGAGAGGGAAAGGGCATGCTCGTTTGCGCCTGCGCTCTTCTGAGAAGACTTACGAGGGTCGTATGGGGACTGGCGATGTGGAGCAGAGACTATCGATGGGCCAAGAAAGGACCGCCAAAAGCTAGGGTGCAGTTCCAGAAATGGAACGGGCGCGGGGAGGGGCGCGACCTTGGCCTTGTGGCACATATGCTCTCCTCACAGTGATGCCTGTGGGCAATCTCCTGTGTACACAGCCATCTAGGAAGGCACCTCACTGCATACCCTGATAAAAAAAAAAAACAATATTCAGGGCAGAGCCCGAAGAAGCCATCTGGCTGGTTGACCCCCAGGGAAGGTGTCATTAGGCTAGGGTGCCCTGGAGAAATGCAATGTACCTACAGTCCTTGATGCTAGTGCTGGAAATGACAACAGTTACTGGGGGAACGCCCGCCACGCCCTCCCCCTTGGGGAGGCTTGTCAGTGGTGTGGGTGCAACTGGGGGCGGAACTATGCGTTCGCGAGACAGCGTTCGCGAGACTCATGGCAGTCAGGGGTAGAGAGCTTCTTCAACTTGGCCGGGGTTTGTTCCTCGTGTCTACACGGGCGCTGGTGCAAGACGGTTTTTGCCGGAACGGAGCTCCGTCTTGTTCTTGGAAGATGTCTTGTCCTGGCATTGTTGAAACCAGGCTTGGAGAGCGCGCAAAGAGATGCCTCGCAGAAACAAACGAAGTCTCCAGTCAGGGCCTGACCCGAGACACTGAAGGCAAAGCGCACAGGTACTGCTTGATGTCACGGCTTACACTCCGGAGAATCGGGGTATAAACTGGGGGGAGGGGGTCCAAAATGAGCAGAGAAATGTAGGTGAAGCAACATGCCTCTACCCCGCTGACCTAGAATCCCCTGTGTGCACAGAAAAAGACTGACAGTTGGAGCTGGGAGGATGGGAGCGCGTGGACGTAACGACGGCCACTGCACCACATACTCCGATCCCAGACCCTTCCTGAGGGTGGCAGCTAAGAAGCATGGAGGGAAGGGGAGAGCACGCACGAGTAGTTATTGTGTTAGGTGTTTATATATCCAGAACAGCCTCTCAGCAGCTTCTAGAAGGAAAAGGGATGCACTCTGGCAGGCCCAGCCTAAGGGGGAGGTGAGTCGGGCAACCGCCTGGGGTGCCACGCCCCCCAGGGCTCCACTAGCCACCGCCACGCCAGCTCGGAGGAGTCTTTCAATGGCTCCCCCGAGATGGCATAGAGGGAGAAGGCGCGGCAGGCGGGCGTATTCAATCACAATTGGGTGCTCGGCACCCGATTGTCACCAAATGCGACCCTCCGCTGTGGCGCCTTCAACAACAAAAGGCGCCATTAGCCCCCCACCACGCCGGCTCTGAGCAGTCCTTTAAGGGCTCCCCTAAGCTGGCATAGTGTCAGAAGGCATGTCAGGCGCCTCATTATTATTAAATGAGCCTGCAGCGGCAGAGCTCATCTAATAACAACAGGGTGCTGATGCGCCCTATTCAAATAATTACCTCCTCGCCAGAGTGAGTTAAAAAAAACAAACAAAAAATAAACAAGTGCCACTTCCTGGCCCCACCCCCTTTTGGGGCATGCGGGGGAAGGTGGGGCACCAATTTCACCCAGGGCGCTGGGACCCCAAAGGCCGGCCCTGCACTCTGGATACTGACAGGAGGGTAGTCATTATAGTAATTAATTGTAATCGTTCAAGGATACTTGGTTTCAACAATGGGTCATAACATGTTACAAGGGGCCTACAGAGAAGGACCAGGGGGACAGAACCACAATGTACCTTGTGCTAGTAAAGGTTTTTCGTGCCTGGCAGCATCGAGTCAGTTTCAGGGCGCTTTGCAGCTTCTGCAGCAGAGTTCAAGATGGGAAACAGCTGTGGGTTATCAGACAGCAAGCAGTTTGGCGAGTGATGCTGGAAGGAAGGATACAGGGTGGCCTACACGGCGGCTCTGGCTCAGGAATCGTCTCAGTGCTGGTTGGCTGTTTCGAAGCACTGGTCGAGTTGTCTCAGGTGGCTTTTGCGACTGCCACAGAACAATGGTCAGCGGTGCAGTCAGTTGCAGCTCGAGGGGCTCGACTGGCTCGAACATGTCCTTTAAGGCAGACATCAGTAAATGCTTGTCGATGCACTCCTCCTTGCTTCTTCACTAGGCTTGTGTCATCTTTTAAGGCAGACAGCCAAAAGCTGAGGAGAGTGTTGCAGGCACCTGCATTGTCCTTGGTGTGGTTCAGAGACTCTCTGGAACTTCCCACCTAGGAAGCTTGCTGCAGAGCGAAGCAGGGCCCACTGTTTGCTGGCTGGGTAGCGCTCCTGGAGCTGCTAGAGCGTCCTCAGGATTCGATATCTCCGTCTGTCCCCTGGGAGATGTTTAGGGGAGGGATCTTGCTTCCCTCTTGGAGGTTGTTGCCTTCACTGTCGGAATATGTAAGGCAGGCTACCTTCAGCCAAGGTCCAATGTTGTGTTCTTCTTGTTACACTTTGTAAAGCTTTCAGATGATCTGCCCAAAAGGGGGGTTCAGCCCTGTTCCAAAGCCAAATTGACCACATGGATTGGTGTAGGCTAAGCCTACCTTAATTAACTAATCTTGGCTCCCCACCAACAATTCCCTGCATGGGTGAGGCCATAACGAGAGCGCTTTGCAACAGAAATGGTCAAACTGGAGATATTTCTGCCCTGCTCTCTGCGGGGTGCCTTACAAACCAGAGGGCGGAGTGGCAGATTGTGGGAAGAGGCAGTTCTGAAGGTGTCAGCAGACTAGCAGATGTAAGTATGAGAATAGTAATCTGGCAAAGTAAGGGGGAGGGAGAGATTGTACATATTCTATCTATCTATCTATCTATCTATCTATCTATCTATCTATCTATCTATCTATCTATCTATCTATCTATCTATCTATCTATCTATCTATCTATCTCTCTATCACTCTATCTATCTATCTATCTATCTATCTATCTATCTGAATCGTACAAAAATGTTGCCCTCATTTGTGCACCCCCGCAGTTACTGCTACTTTGGGGGTGCACAAAATGAGGGTGACATTTACTGCACCCAAGCAGTGCAAGGGTTGCGGGGGTGTCCCCCGCTCTGCTTGGGCACCGTAACGGGGGTTGGGGTTTGCAGGGGTGTCCCCCGCTTACCATTTTGGTAAGCGGGGGACACTAAAGAAAAAAAAAAGGGAAAGAAAAGCACCCTGCGGTGTCAGCTATAACCCACGTTAGTGGGAGGAGCTGACGCTGCAGGGATAGCAGGGTGCAGACGGCACACACAGAAGTGTGCTGTGTGTGCCGCCGTGAACGGTAAGTTGGGGGGGTAGGAAGGGAAAATCAGGCCGTCGCAGTTATGGGCGGCACAGTGATCACATAGATCCTATCTATCTATCTATCTATCTATCTATCTATCTATCTATCTATCTATCTATCTATCTATCTATCTATCTATCTATCTATCTATCTATCTATCTATCTTTTTTTTAGGCTTTACTCTTCAGACTCTTTTTGAACTGGGACAGAGATGGTATTGTTCTCAGCAGCATAGCCAGCACGTTCCATACTGCGGGAGCCCATGCATCAAAACTGGTGCCTCCTAGCCTTTTGAGATTAAAGCTTGGGCATGCCAGTAATCAATTTTTATTAGATCTCAATGTGTGCTTTATGGGAGATTGTTTGACACATGAGCAGCGACATGGGGTCCATTACCAGAGAGTTTGCCTTATGCTGGATTTTTTGCTGCACTGGGATCCAGTGTAGTTTACGTTGTCGTTCAGATACATGAGCTTGCTTCCCGAGACCACTTTTCGCACGCACTGCTCTGTTATAAACAGTGAGACTTTTTTAATGTTTAATAATAAGGTGCCGACAATTGGGCTGTTGCATTAGTCAAGTTTAGCATTGAGGCTACTGTATCCCTATTCTGTTCCGACGGGTATGGTTTCATTTGCCGCAACAGTTTGTTCATGTTTTAAGAAAGGCTATCTATTTATTAAAAGTTAGATGCAAATGTAAGTAGACCCCCAGCGTTTTCACGTGCTGGGACACCGTGATGGAGTTACCTGCGATGTAAAAGTGGCTGTCTTGAGGGTCAATTATTTGAAATCGTAGACAAGTGCCGAAGATGAGCAGCTCCGTTTTTTCATTGTTAAGGGCCAGTAAATTATCAGTCATTAATGCCTGTATTGCAGAGAAAATTGTGTTCACTCTTTCCAGATCCGTGGAGAGAACAGAGGGGAGAAAAGAGACAAAGATATATGGGAGACAGTTTGCCTGTGACTAGAGCTTTGCTTGAGTTATGGATGGTGGCACCTTATGGCATGTTACAAAAAAATAAAAGTGTAAAAAAACAGAAGAGAGTTTTCCCTGTGACCGATTGAGGCATAGAAGAAAGGCCACGCCCCAATGGCCTAACGAGGCTGTTATAACAGGTGATGACTCCCATGTCATGAATAGACACGAAAGCAGGCATGAGGATTATTGTGTTGTTTTACAAGTGCACTCATATGTTGTATTTATATAGGGGTGGTTGTTAGAGATAGGTTGTAATTGCACTTCAGAAGATTGACAGGAAGGGGTTGTTGGCCCAGGACACAGGGCACTTGGATTGTAATAAGCTGATGGAAAATATCTTGTTTTCTTGTTGCAAAAGGTAGTATCCAAAGAGTGGGGACCAAGCTCGAGGTTGTTGAGGTTGTGAACTTAGGGTTGTGGACTTGAGGCTACAAAGAAAGGTTGTTGTGACATTGACACGGGCTCCAGAATTCTACTTATTCTCACACTCCAAAGGGGTGGTGATGACAGCAGAACTCACACAAAAGACTACCCCGGGACACAAACCTTTGGCCTACTACTGTGGACTTTTATATCCATTGTTGATAAGTCATTACCCTTGTAAGCAACTACTGGCTGCTGCAGTCTTGGTACTGGGGAAGACAGCAAACATCACAATGGACTGCAGAACAACATTGTATGTGGAGCATGACCTTTTTGCCATTCTTGAGGAACCCAAGAGCACTGACAACTCAAAGAGCATCTGGGTATGAAGTAATTATTTCAAACCCGGCATTGAAGGTAGTGAGTACTGAATCCAGCAACATTCATAGCAGAACCAGTAGAGGAAGGAGACTATGTACACGATTGCACCAAATACACTGAATACTATGACGACATATCACACGTGAGAAAAAATGCCCTCAAGGGGGGGGGGAGTACTCTTCATCAATGGGGCTTCAACAATTGACCAGACTTTGTGGGAAAGACACACTGGAATGGCAGTAGTGAAGGCAAGAAAGAGTGGGATTTTTGAGGCAAGCGCGAGATTGCCCTCACATTTTTCAGCACACATAGCAGAGTTAGTAGAGCTTATTGTATCCCTTGAATCACATCAGGATGAGGAAATCACAGTATATTCCGACTCCACCTAAGTGATGCCAACAGTATAAGCAGGAATGTCAAAGTGGAAATAAGTGGGGCTTCCTATGTGTTGATGGCACACCGGTGCAGCATGCACTCCTATTTGACAGGCTCATAAACGCCCAAAGTTCCCAGCGGCCATTGCCATTGTGAAGTGTGCAGCCCATACGAGGACCTTATCTTCCCTAGCAACGGATTGAAGTCTCAGACATGGAGGCCAATAAAACAGAATACTTTCCCAAAATGACTGAATTCAACGCCTCACCCAATAAACGCATGTGAACACACAACATGATATTAAAGGAAGGTTTTAATTCACTGCCCCTCATCCAGATAGCAGAATTACAGGGAATAGCTCCACTAGAAGAGCTGGAGCTGTGGAGAAGAGGGTGTTCAGTATCCCCCACAAACACCTTATGGTGCCAAGAGAGCAACGGTAAACCATTCATGCCCCTCACACTTTTTCAAACAGCATTAGAGCAACTCAATCCTCCGATCCATATGAGTAAAGAGAGTCTTGCAGTAGATTACGGAACACTGGTTTGCTCCCAACTTGGCAGAGCATGTTGCCGAGTTCGTATTCAACTGTATGATTTGTCAATAATATACAGCAGGACATATGCTGCGTGGAGTGAGTGTAGCAATACCCCGGTTCACAGGTTCCTTCAAAAATGTGCACATTGATTATATCGATATGATTAAAAATTGTAACGGCTACAGGTACATGGTTGCAGTCAAATGCCCTTTTTCACACTGGATCGAGGCTGGTCCGCACACACTCCCCAGCTCCACCTGTGCTGTCAAATTCCTCATCGAAGAGGTGTTCCCACGATGGGGTGTGTGCTTAGAACTATGGTCTGACAATGGACCACATTTTGTAAAGGAAGTCGTCGAGCATATCACAACTTGTTTATCACCCGCAAGCAAATTGAATTTGTGAGCAACTCAATGGCCTGCTTAGGGAGAAAATAGCCAAGCTAAAAATGACACCAAAGAAGGGATGGCTCCATTGCCTATATGTAGCACTTTTTGCACTACGAAATCAGCCCGGTTCTGACCATCATTTAACTCCTCATGAGTTGGTTACAGGACGTTGCATGCATATCCCACTTGCTCCTCCCACTAGAGCATTGACTGATGCCCAGATTGCTTCTGTCATTTTAGGAACTTAAATCTATGACTACCTTACAGCGATCATGGCATGTGTTTCTGTTATTTCCCAACAGCATCGAGTACAACAGGGGAGGTCAAAGAAGAATGAGGAAGACAACAAAGCATCAGACCTACACAAACAACTTAAACCCCCTCCCTTATATCCGGGGAACACAGTTCTGCTGAAAAATGTCAATAGGGCATGGCACAGGGCTCTGTTTAATGATTCTTTTTTCTTTGAAAATGTTACTTCCAAAGCAGTTAAACTTGTAGGAAAGAGATGCTAGTTTCATGTCTGAGTCATCAAAAGCTGTACAGGTGAGACCCCTCTGCCCTACAGCCCAGACCATGCAGCCCAAGAAGAAGACGAAGAGTGCAGACGCGGTCCATGCCAAGTAGTAGATTAGCCATAACAGAGAATTAGTGTAGGCACGCTGTCCTTGTTTATCTAATGCTACCATCGTGCACGAGTGAACAGTACTTTAAAAAAAAAACACTTTTACCTGCAGGATGAAAAAAACTGCGAAAATGGGGTTTGACACACTGAAACACATACATTAAATGTTGCCTATTCAGCTTCTTATCTATGTCTTTCTTGCATATGTTTCTAGTAGTTACCAAGCATTAGCAAGGAACAAGGTGCCCGCTGCTGTCTTACTCAATGACCCTAAAACTAATTTTTATCTTCATGCATACCTTAGTAGTGATCCTAACACAGTTCTCTAGTAAGAGTTTAGCACCTAAACACGAGGGTGAGAAATGCAAACAACTACAAAAATGATTATCATCAATAATGCTGTAGATTTTGCTAAACATAGAGTAATTGCTTTTAGACAAAGAAATAGCATGCACACTTACAACACATGAATCATACCACCAAGGCAATTGTGATTACATGTTTTGCATTCTGTTGTCTCTATCTCTTTATCCTCCTAGCATTGAGAAAAGTGGCAATGTATTATGTACCTGAACCTGTGTATGCTATTGTGACACCTGTTTCTCTAGTAAATGGAATAACAACACGATCCCTCGCCACTGCCACCCAAGAGATAAAGACGCTCAAAGCATCACTAATAACTTTGAACATGTGAATGCTTATATGACTAGTTCGGCCCACGTCGCCAGTTACATGTGGTACCAGCACATGACCCGTGTGGTGAGAGAGGCTTCAGGGGAGAGCTGCTATGTTTGTTCGCTCATTCCCTATGCCATGTGTGCCTCCAGGACATTCATAGCCATTGAGATCCCAGCAACTATAGCACAGTGCCTAATGCATATGGCGCTTTACACCACTAGGGACCCATTTCGGGGGGAGTGGGCTACACTAAGATGGATGTCATAGAAGGCATTTCCATATGAGGGTAGTTACATAAAGACGCAGACAATCATGGAAGATTACTGGAGTGCAGACAAAATGCTACAATAAATACTGGATTGCCCGCATAGAGGATAGAGGGGAAGCTAGAATAGTGGCACAAAAGGGTCTGCAGTGCCCTAACACTTGAAGACGATACATAGGGGGAATGCCAAGATGCTGGAAAAGGCTGAAAATGTATTTGGACAGGTCTTCACAGGAGAAGAATGGGTCAAGGCATTGATGGAGTGCAAAGCACTTGCGCTCCTGACAGTTCCAGTAGAAGTGATGCAGAAAGAAAATAATGAATGCCTCGAGGACTGGGCAGAGCATTCAAAAATGCTTACCTGGATAGAAAACAAAGCAGGCCCCCAACTTATAATACCCCTCAATAATGCATCATTATGTTACCAGAATGACAGTCCAGTGAAGGTTGGAGAAAACAGAGGCTGCAAACACATTTCGAAGATACCTGGCATGAAAGCAGGAACAGCAGTACCCATGGACCACTACTGGGCATGTGGTTCCCAAGCCTACATGCAACTGCCCCATAGCTGGGGAGGGATATGTTCCTTGGTGCTAATGAACACACCCGCCTTGATAGTACCGCAGAAGGACATCACGATCAATGTGTTCCCCAAAATGGACGCACACTTGAGAAAGAAAAGATCTGTGGAGCTGAGCAGAGTGATGAGAGGGAATACATCTCCAAGAAGATGGACGCAGCACTTGACACAATCCCAGAGGAGCACCAACTTTTCAACAAGGCAGAGATGTTCTTTGGCTCTGTTGTTCCTGGAATACAAAAAAATGTGAATGCCAAGTGGATGCAGATTACATGATGGGAACTGTTACAGACAATCAACTCAACAGTAAAGGAGTTCAACACCATAAAGGAGGAGCTCAGACGAGTGGGGATCATGACTCTTTATAACAGGTATGTTCTTGACTTCATCACAGCAGTTGCGGGTGGCATCTGCACAAAAATTGTGACGTCCTACTGTACATGCAAATCTGTCCACGATGAACAAAATGGGGCCCTCACGGAAGCAATAGCATTGCGGTCAAACCTGCATATTAAGATGGAAGAAGAAACAAACTCAATAGGGGCAGAGGATGACTGGTTGGCATATATCATTTCCTGATCCCATCCTGGATGGCAATGGTCTGAAGGTGTTCATAGCTGCACTAGTGTTCGAATTTTTTGGATTTTGTTTCATCAGAGTAGCAATAGCACAGTGTAGGGAGACAACCCAGAAAACGATAGGGATGAAAATATTAATATCTAAAACAGGGAGTTACAACGAACATCAACAGAGGTGCGCTCTATTTCTCTCAGCAATCTTTTCACACAACATAGACTTTATACTAAAAATACATCAGAGGTGATGTCATACTATGTGGCAATAATGAAAAACCTACTAGGGATTGGATAAGCTTAAGGGGAACATCTAAGTACACATTTTATAGGAACTAGGTTTGTGATTGGCTGCCCACTGTCAGGTGGACTACATATGCCTACCTCTAAAATATGTCATCTTCAGAAAAATGTGTTATGCGGTTTTTCATTGGTTTTCATACTATAAGATTCTTCATTATAAGGACCACTACAATTAGTTGGCAAGTGTGTGCCAGGTCGGGAACATTCAGTTCACTTAGCAGCACGTAAGCACAGACCCAGGTGCAAGGGGATAGGGCCTAACACTACCTGCCCACCCAATTAGCCCAGCATCTCGCATAACACAAGCCTTCTGCCATGAAGATTGTCTTTGAACTTGGCCTTGCAAAGTATCCTTGTCTCTGAGAATCCATGGAGTGCAGGCACTCACTATCGTGTTATAGGACTCCAAGTTAGAATTATATTTTCATCCTTGGCTCATGTGACAGGAGACAACAATTTGGTTTATTTTGCAGGTTTTAAATGTCTTAAATGAATTCAACTAGGCACTCTTGGTGTTCTTTCTTTGCACCTTGACAAGAGATGATTCATCCTTACATGTTCGCTCCTTTTCAGAATAGATAGCCAACCTTGGCTGCTTCAGTCTTGAATTGGTTGCAGCAAGAATACGTTGAATCGTGGAGTTGCCTTGCCATGCAGCTCCCGATTCAACTTATTCTTGCTGCAGCATAGTTTTTCTTCTTCCATCTTCATGGGTCCTGGCTTACTAAAATTCATGATACTGATGTCCAGCTTCTATACAATGGCAGCTTTGCCTGCATTCTCTTCACTACATATAGCCATCTTCTATGATATCTCAATCTACTTGAGTTTCAGCCTCTGTACAATAATTGAACGTTTGAATCTCTGCAGCACTTTGTGCACGTGTAATGTTATTTTTTTGTAAGATTCTCTTAATTCTTTACTTCATCATTAGTTTGTGTAGGATCCATGCATCCACTTCAGCCAGTATCCTGAGACGTTGTTCATACTCTCTTATGATGTCTCATGCTTCTTTCCTTGCTCTTTTTTATATTCCTTCTGGGAGTTCCTCCCTCAAATTGTCGTCCCTTTGTGGATACATTTGATAGGGTTCTCTCAATGGGTATTTTCTTTCGAACATACTTTGCAGTATTGGCATAACTGCTGATGTCAAACACAGCATGATCTCAGGCTTCCAACATATGGGGGGCAGGGGTGCAGGCTTTCCTGCAGAGGCATGCAGCTGCTCCTCTACATTCCCCCCTCTGGTCGAGTCCTCGACCACCTCCTCAATTGTTTCCACATCCTGATATTTTCTCTTGAAGAAATGTTTCTTTGGTGTCCATGTCTTCATCACCCCCGTCAGCGTGCCTGCTGATTTGACATGTTCATCTACACTCCAGGTCATGTAATTACATTGTTCATTCGGGGTACAATAGACCCATCGTCCTATGTACTTCTTATTCTTTGGATACAGGAGCTTCACTCCCTCAGGTGTTACATTGCTAGCCTCTATGTACTTCCAGACAGCGTCATCCATCAGCTCCTTGGCATTTGGTTCAGGTTTGACATTGATCATGATCTTCATCCCTATCACTTTCTTTGCCATTTTCTTGCATTGGGCAATCACTATCCTGACTACACAAAACCCAAACATCACCGGCACCAATATTACACCAAAATGTTTAATATATTTTCCAACCATTGTGAAATCAACGGGAACAGGGAGGCAAACCAGCTGTCATCTTCAATGTCATCTGACTCATCTTCCATCTTGGCATGCAGGTCTGTCAGCAATGATATGGCCTATGTCAGGGTTCCATCATTCTGTTCATCGTGAGAAAGATCAAAATGTGCAACATGATGGCCCAATATTGGCGCAAACTCTTCCTTCCATCGCTGTGATGAAATCAAGGACATACCTATTCTGGAGGGTCATCAGTCGTATGGCCCTCAGCTCTTCCTTAATAGAGTTGAATCCCTTTATGGTAGCATTGAGTGTCTGCAGAAACTCCCATCTAGTGATCTGTAACCACTTGGTGTTTGCCACAGTTTGGATCCCACGAATGAATACAGTTGTCAGTATTGTGGCAGTCTTGCTGAACAACCTGTGTTCCTCAGAAATGGAGTCATACATTGTTATCAGTTTGGCTGAGAAATAATTCTCTCTTCTTGTCTGTCAGAAAAGTTCAATTGGTCTTCTTTTTCTCAAGTGGGCATCCACCTTTGTAAATTCACCAATGTTCAGATCGCTTTGAGGGATCACTAATGCTGGAACATGGATGAGCACCAAGGAACATACTCCGGCCACAATCTCTGGGCAACCTCATATAAGCTCTAGATCCTCAAGCCCAATATCGATCCTTAAGGACGTCTGTCCCTTCTCCCATCCAAGGAAAGTCAATTGTGGTTTTGCAACCTTTGATATATCCCACATGGTTATTTCCGTGTCTTCAGAAGCATAGTGTCACACTAACCAATGGGATTACAACTACTGGGCCTGATTCATCTTCTACCCATGTCAACAGTGTGTAGTGCTTGGCCCATGACTTTAAGCATCCATCATTCACCTCTGTAACTCCTGTATGTAATCTGTTTTCCGCAGATGAGCTGCACAGGACATCATTCCTTCTTCCCATCCCTTCTATTCACTTGCCCATAGATCAACAATTGAGTTTGTTCCCGACATCCAGGTGATCTGACTACTTCTGTCACATCACAGCAATGCTTCCTCTTAATTATTTCAAGGATCACCTCCTTCTGTCCTGCGGCAGGATGCACATCTTGCTTTTCCATCCAGGTTCCTTCTCCATTTGTTCAGTCTTGATGTAGTCATCCTGGTATGGAAACAACCATTTTGATCTCCATCACAAAGTTGCCCAACTTCCTTGGAACTGTCCTCGAGTAGCACAGGTTACAAGATGGCTGTGGCACTTTGCATCATTGTACTGAAAGTCCTTACTGTATTAATGGATTAGGAGATGAGAGAGCAGACATAGCAACCCTCCTTAGATGCTTTTTCCGACACTTTTTTCATGTGTTGGTACCACATGTTATTCCCCAGGTGAGCTGTGTTATCTAGATAGGTATTTATCCCTTTACTAGCTTCCTCTGCATCTCTTTTATGTCTCCCAATATAGGTATAATAATCAAAGAGACTGTCCTTATTTGTTTTCATAGTGTGGCGAACCATAGGAACTTCTTCAGTTGAAGTACTAAGATGATAGAGACTGTGAATGATGACGAACAGAAAGACAATGTGAACAATTATGCAAATGTATATCATACATCAAAATCTGGGCATCAATTTCTCGGTATTACCCAAATTGTTTGTTTACAATTGTTCGAATGAACAATTGACCGAATTTAAAGGGTCACAATTGACCTTTTCACAATTGACCGTATATATATATAAATATATATCTATATATATCTGTTTGGTAATATATATTTACATATATACAGGGGTTTTAGGGGTTTGGCGTTAGGTGGGGGGTTTTGGGGGGTTTCCCCCCACATATATGGTACAATTGACCTTCACAATTCAGTCAATTGTGAAAAGGTCAATTGTAATTCGAACAGTTGTAAAACAAACAATTCGTATACAACCAATTTCTCACGTGGCCTACTGCTTGTTGAAATTGTTCATTTTCTATAACCATGTAATTTTCTTCATTACTCATTTTTAAAACAATCATCAAGTTTCTTTATATTTGCAACTGTAAAATGTGTTAAATTATAGAAATAAGGAGTCTTCTTATCACTGGACCGTTTTTAGGATCCTTTAAAAAAGTGTGAATATTAACGCCTCTTCTAATGAGAGCAGGGTAAGATTGAAGTATGAACACAAAGACAGCAACCACAAGCCGATGAAAGTCACTATCGGCAGGTACCATATGTTTGATCACTTAAAACAAATATTCTCCACGAAATGAATCTGGATACTGGTTTTGTGTCCAATGTTTTATCAAGAACTCACGTTTAGGCATAATTCTCTACTTCAATATATTATTAAAAGTTTATTTCAGAATTCCAGGAATTCTCTGCAAGTCCTCACACTCCAAATAAAGTACACATTAATCACTCATTGTTTTATCTCCCTTTTTCTAAGTCATCAATCGGGTCTGCACAGGTGGAAATTTTCGTCTTTATAAATTTGTGTCGCTCAGGTGCAACCAAGCTCTTCTTCCTTGGATTTTAACAGCAGAAGGGGACACTTCTTTGGCAACAAAAGTGCCATGAAAGCGTGTCTCATGCGACTTCCTGGTAAAAATGTTTAATCAACACAAGGTACTTAGCATATAACTTAGGTGTTGGTATTAGTTCACTTGGATTGGTCCAGTTTGTAGATATAAAGGGTGAGCCTTTCATCGCCTGTGAGTAAAGACAGCACAATTGGCAATGCTACTCCTTTTTAGTTTTACCTATTTGATGGCGCTAAAGCACTACCTATAAGCCAAAACTATTGCATTAGAGAAAAGTTAGGGAGAAATGGCAAATAAGGAGGTACAACAAGCTTGCAGGTGGTGCTGCTCTATATGACCATTCTCACCCACTTCCTGCTCCTCCTCCTCACCAAAACTCCTCCTCCTGGGATTTCTTTGAGCTAACTTTTTCAGGCCTTGCCATCAAACGTTGTGCTCAAGTGCCTGCCAGTGCTTCTGAGAGTTAATGACTGATGTCCTTTGAAAAACAAGCATGGGCAAATCGAACATTTTCGGCTTGTGTATACGTATTAGGCATTTGCCAGGCACTGTCATTATATGCCAGGTATTTGCACCATTTTGCAGCTGCTACCATCGCTGGCCAGTTAATACCACTATGGTAGTGCCTGGCAAATGCCGTTTGCAAAAGCAAAAAAAGCAAAATCTGTTGGTATTTTTTTTTTTTTTTACATTTATAAAGCGCTCACACAGCCCGCAGGCATTGAGGCGCTGTTACAGGAATAGTTTGTTTTTCTTAGTTGGGTTTTTTTGTTGTCTTAGTTACGTATTTATAATGCGCTTAAACACCCAGAGGTTTCTAAGCGCGGACCCGGGGATCGAACCTGTTGTTGCTTGGTGTCGTCACGCACGCTGCCGCTGAGCTATCCTCCCGGGTATTGCCAATGCTTGTTAACTACTGGATCAGAGATTAGTCGCATGTGACCACTACGATTTCATATAGAAAATAAACTCTACATATGGCAGTAAAAGAGCGCCTCAAGGTTTTCTTAGAATATAGCATGGGCAAATCCTATATGTATTTAGAGATCCAGTAACATGTATAATTAACAAGTAACAAACTAATGAGAAATGCCCAGAATGTCGACAAACTGAAATGCAGTCATTTTGTTTTCTTTTTTATATCTTGCTTACGCCACCTGAAGCATTAGTGACCTTTCAAATCTGAGCTATGGACACTTAGACTGGGGCTCATTACGAGTGACCCAGTCTGGAAACACTGTTACCGGCACCTTTTACGGACCGGGTCACTGTGAGTCTGCAGGTACGGGCAATGAGCATCCGGCAGGCCAGACCTGCTGGCAGAACATTCAATGAAGTACTGGCACTGTTAACAACGTTGCCGGTACTTCAGTGTCTCATTCCCATGGAATGGGAACTTACTGTTCCTCTGCTGCCTGTGATGTCCCGGTAACACCGGGATGTCAGGCAGTGGAAACAGTAATGCGACCTTGTAATGAGGCCCATATGTTGATAATACAATGGGCCTCATCATGAGATGGCCGGTACACGGTAAAGGTGTCAGTAATAATGTTTACCGGCACTTTTAATGGACCGGCCAACTACAACTTTGCCGGTAGGCATTAAGGCTTTACCTCCAGCCAAGAGCTGGAAGAAAATCTGACCCCTACCGGCAAAAGACTGCCTGTATTACCGGCACGACTGGTCCTATGGTACTCCATGGAATGGGGATTTATCATGTATACCGGCACTTGTCATCTACCGGTAATGCCGGTAGACAGGTGCCAGTAATTGTAACTGCATTTGCCGGTATACCGGTGGATTTACCGCCGGAATACCGACAAACCTGTAATGAGGCCCATTGTGTGGTAAGTGAACCATTGAAGAAAACTGTGAAGTGTGTGTTTTAGTTCAGTAATAAATATGGGGGCAGTGCAAGACTGAATATATCTGAGGTCAAGTGAACTTTGCTGGAGTTTGTAGGACCGATCCTCCATTTATTCACCCAAATATTGCACTGCTCCGGTATTCACCCTCCGAGAATGAACACCCATTATATTTTAATGTAAACCTTCAACTTTTCAATGTTAGGGGGCATTTGAGTAACTTTGAGATTTATAAGAGTGCAAACAGCAACATTTCAGAACACCCACGTTTTTTATTTTTTATTTTTTATTTTATTGTTTAAATTGCGGATATAACTAGAGCAGCGGTAGCCAGCATTGGTGCTGGCATCTTTTAACAGTAGCACAGTACTGTGAGTTGTGTTCTGTGTGTCCAAATAGTACATACTGTAACATGGAATTTGAAAATTGCACAGGGTGCAACAGTATGTGGGGTGTTAACGGGAATTGCTACGCGTTCTAGTTTGTAAATGCAAGTGCTTGCACACTACGAGTATTCACTTTCATCAAGTAAACTTAAGTCATCTGGATTCCTGGCTTTCTACAATTATCCTTGAATTTGCATGTGTCTGTGTTTCCTTTTTTGCTCAACAGTTCTGATCAGTTCCAGTAAAATTACAGCTCCATGACTGCTTTGCTTCTTCCTCTCGTCTTCTCAAACTGCAGTCTTCAGAAGAACCATCCTGCCTACTGCGCTTTGACACCATCACAAATGGCAGGAGGCGCTATACAAAGAAAAGATAACATCTATCCCAGGGAGGAAGAGAACCCCCCTCGCTCAACAAGTCAGAAGCTCTCACCCAATGGCCGAGTCGATGGGCCTCATCACAAGTTGGTACCACTGGGATACCGCCGGGGCTATTAGAGTTGCTGCCAAACCCCCCGCGCTATTAGTGCCGGATCACAGGTTTTGCGGAACGGTAATTCCCCATTTCTTATTGGGCCCAATGGGGAATTTTCAGTGCTACTACCGTCGGCGGTATTAGCGTGCGGAAAAAAAGCACAAAAAATCGGCACATTTGTGACAGATTTACCCCCAGCTGTGAGCTGGGGTATACATCCTGCCAAATCCGTGATTGGGCGGACCCTTAAATGCAGTGGTAATAGCGTTACTGCCGCATTTAAGGGTTACCGCCAAACTCGTGAAGTGGCAGTATGTCTGAATCATTTTAATGCTATCCTGTACTTTATTTGTTTTTTGACAGTTTCAGAAGAAAACTGTTTTATGCAGTTTGACACAATAGTGCTTTTCTTTGCACACTTTATTGCAGAATTGTCTGTGGGGAACCTGCCGGCGCTCTGGTCCACCTCCGCCAATCACCACGCGGGAACCAAGCAGTCGACACTGCTCCTCCACACAGACTAATAGGGGCAGTGTACTCACATCCTGTGACTGAGGCTTAACAAGTGGGGCCTGAGGTTAATGTAGTTGTGCACGCCGCAGTGACATTAACATCTGTAAATGCTCACACAGCGCTGCTGAGTGGGCATTTGCAGGTTTTGGGTGGTCCTTGCCCACTGGGGCACTACCCCGTCTACGCCTCTACCCTGTGAATGGGAGTGACCTGATCTTGGGAAAATATTATTTCCAGAAAACTGGGCCCTCATTTATGGAACTTTTAGCACAGTGCAAAGTCACTTAGCACTTCCAACAAACACCCTGATTCACAGAGCGGTGCAAAGAGTACTTTTGCAGTGTATCGTGACTTTTCACCAGTGCAAGGTCACTTTGCACCGCCCTAAAGGTTCCATGAAATAGGCCCTAAATGTCTTCGCCCACACAAAATACACCGTACAATATTACAATATGGTTAAAGGCATGAGTAATTAAGACAACAAAACACAATGCGATTGAGGGTGGGACCCAGAATGAACACTTGCCTGCGTCCGTCCTTGCATCGTAATCCTGGGTATCAGCCTGGTCCCACACAGAGGGTGTATGACACATAAACATCCTGGGGGGGAGAGGAACTACAGGGTTAGGTTGTTTTCTGTGGACCCAGAAAACCAGAACTAACATAGTATCCTCCACACTAGAGCCAAACGTTTGATCTTAGGCCAATCATTTTACTTTGCCCTATGTCTCATTTCGTGTCTGCCAATTTAGGGCATATTTAGAATCGGGGTATCCAACAGGATTAAGAATTGAAGAGAGGTGTACTTGGGGTGTATGAGTAAGGTGAGCCTCGTTAGCTCATTAAAATGCCAAAGCTAGACAGTTTTGCAGTTTCCACCAAAGAGTAGATGTGTGTGTGTATGTAATACGTTTAACGGAGAGTCTTTGCTTCTGCGTATGCTCTCTGATGGTCTTGCTGGGTCATTGCAACCAAGTCCCCTGATTTTTATGGATGTTGATAGTGTACAATGTGTTTGCACTTGGTTTCGGGAGGATAGCTCAGGGGCAACGCACTCCCCTTGGAAGCAAGACGACGCGGAGCAACACAGGTTCAATCACCGGGCCCGCGCTTAAAAACCTCTGGATATTAAGCGCGTTATAAATAACTAATTACAATTACATCCACCACAATGCAAGTCAGTGGGGAAAACAAACACCCACCTCTTCCTGGGGCAGAATCTCCCTAAGTTGCACTGTATTGGCTGGATCTTGGCATTTGGTGGGTAAATGCCTTTGGACGTCGTAGGCCAAGTGCAAGGGTGGATGTGAGATCAGGGCCTTTTCTCTAAAACCACCTGTCAGTTTGTGCTCTTGCCTTGTAGGCAGCACACAGCCAAGACATGCCTGGGCATGCCTCCCCTGGGGGCTGGAGTGAAGAAAAGCGTTTCCATGGCAACTGCTCACGCCCCATTCGTGTTTACCAAGAGTAAAGGACACTCTTTCAATGGCCGTCCTCGGGGAAAACGTGATTTATTTTCTCTTTAGTCGTCTCACCTTTCCAGGCTTTTCATCGCCCAGAGGGAAATGGGGAAACTCAGCCCTGGTCCTTGCCTTCTCCAGCTGGGGCTCTCGCGCAAGCAATCATGCGGCACGTTCAACAGGGACTGCCTAGCACGTGGTACCATATAGAGCAAAGCCTGATATTCCCCCTTCTGTTCAACCAATGATATCACAGGATGGTGGTCGTGAGGCTGCTTTCCAGCCGGATGTGCGCAATCGACATTGCTCTCCAGAGGGATATCAGTTTGCCGATCAGATAGCACAGCGAGTTGAGTGCTCGCTTTGACATCCGTGCAGAACCTGCCGACGATTGTTTGAACCCCGGCAGGGCCAAACTCAGCCTTTCATCCCTCCGAGGTCGATAAATGAGCACCACACACTGTGGGTAATAAGCAGCGCTCAGATGCCTGAGGGTTCGTAGCGCTATATAAATGAAATAATAAAATAAAAACATGTATTGTTTAAATATCACACAACACAAACTGAATGGCCTCTATGCACTTGCTAACAATTGTTACTAATAGCCAAGTGTTATTTTTCTTCATGGAAGGCTAGAAAGCTGCAATAGTCCTGAAAGAATTCAACACATTTACTTGCTGGTAACCCACAAAACTCTGTGGTGTGCCACCATGGCACGCAGCTACAGTGCTAGTACCTGGCATGAACTGGGGAGTCGATGCTGCTGTAGGGCACGCTGCGATGGAGCGGGCAAGTGGGAAGGCACGTGTCTGGAAAGAAGCTCGAGGGAGGCTGCCAGCTCCCATCTGATATATGTTAATGTTAAAGAGTCTTGTACCGCACACTGTTGCCACCTGCGCGGTCTCTTGGCTCTCTGGCGGATCTGTAATGCAAGGAGGATGGCGGGTATGTTAGTAGGACTGAGCAAGAAAAAGAGCAAGAGAGCTGTGATGTGCTGTTGGCAGCTTCTGTTCAGAGAAACATGTCACTGAGCGTAGGTGCATGTTTGCTTGGCAGCCATAATGTGGTGTTGAGGTGTGATTGTGTATGGTTTGTTTTCACGTAGTGTCTTTGGTTGGTAGGGGGCAACACACAGGATTAGACTGGGACCAAAAAATCACCAACCTACATCGTAAATTATGACTTTTCACAAACATTGTGTGAGTAATAGAAACGTGCACATTTTGCTGGAAAGTATGATACAGTGCCTTATATTCAATTACCAGCTGTAGCATGCACTCTGTCACACACCGGCATGGTAGCCTGGCTCTTTGGAACATGCCTGATTTCCTTATTTATTTATTTTGTATTTATTGGGTATTTACAATGCACCTATACACAAGTCTTTCAAGGCACAACAAGACAAGAGGGTGCAGGAATTGGAGTACAGAACAAAAATGACCCTACTAGGCCTCGTGGCATTCGGATCGTGCAAGTGCAGTAAGAGAAGTGCAGGGGAGCGGGGAGTCAGGGGGAGTGCTGCTAGACCGGAAGGGCCCGTGGCCAGTCCAACCCTCGTAAGACACCTCCTGCTGGAGGTAAGTACCATCTGTTTTGCAGGGATTCTCTTGCACCCTTCTGGATAGGATGCTCACCCATCTGCTTTGAGTAATGGCCATGCACACTTCCATTGTACATTTTGAAACAGGTCAGTGAGACAGATCAGAGATTGAAACAGTCGCTCAGAGATCTGTGTGCACCCCAAAGTCTCAGGTTTGAATCCCTTTATCCTTTCAAGATTCATCCTTTGAGTACAATTAAATGGGGCAAACCCCTTAATATTACAGCTCTTAGAAGAGGAAAGTCTGGCAATATGCGCTAAACAAAATGTTCAGCAACGCGTAGGAGTTTCAGGAAATGTCTGGAAAGTTCCACACGGCTCCATGGACATTTGAGAACTATTCTCACCCACCCTCTTCTAGACACCCCCCTTCTGCATGCTCCCTGAGTCTTCCACTCCTTCCCATGTGCCTTCACTCCTTTCCAGGTCCAGTGGCTGCACTGTTCACTGCCGGAGGTATCAGTCCACAATAGTGTGTCCCAGGACTTCTCTGCACAAGTACCTTACTCAAAGAGCACTGCTACCGAATCATTGCCATGGTGAGGCCGGATGGATGCTGGAGGTCGCCCTTCAGGTCCTCCACTGACCTCTCTGCTCAAGCAGGCTCACCCTACACATGCTGAAACACACTGCATGCATACCAAAGCTACTTGCACACAGCAATTGAATAAGGACCTCTACGGACATCAAACAACAGAACGCTACACGTCTACAATCATTGCACACACCACAGTGCAGGCTAATGCAGCCAAGAACCGTGACACGCAAGGTTCCTCTCTGTAGACAAATGCCTCCACACAACAACACAACAGCAAACGCTGCTTGCATTTTCTCTCTCTTCCAACTAACCTCGCCCGCCCTTAGCATCCCTTTCAGGTCCACCAAAGAGCTTGGAGACCATCTAAAATGCAGCGGTCCACCATATAAATCCACGCAACATACCACGCATACCACCAGAAATGCTGCATCGTGCAGCGTACAGGAATTCTGTGCACCTTTGCACAGTCTGTTCCACTGAACTTTGCAAGGGCATTTCAATTTAATGTATAGGGAAAAAAAGTTGTCAGGACATCTGCTTCTGAAAAGTAAAAGGAATGTTTAGCAGAGTAGAGAGTAAGGTGCACATTGCGTGAATAAAAATGGCCACCCAAGAGTGACTCGGAGGCCTGCACATGTTAGCACTCACACTGGAATAATCAGTGTGTATGCTGTCCGCCTTTAATGACACTACGTTTGCAGTTCC
This sequence comes from Ambystoma mexicanum, assembly GCF_040938575.1. Taxonomy (NCBI): domain Eukaryota; kingdom Metazoa; phylum Chordata; class Amphibia; order Caudata; family Ambystomatidae; genus Ambystoma; species Ambystoma mexicanum. The sequence goes on along the minus strand of NC_090930.1, from coordinate 82,482,970 downwards.
ATTGGTAAAGCTTTGTATCACACCCTTCCTGAAATGGCACAAGGTGCGTATACTCAACCCAGGGGTGAGTGTCTTCACTACCTCCCTCAGTCTTGTGCTTCATTGGCTGCCAGTGCACAGCACGAGTGACGAATACTCACACTCTCAGGCATAATAAACTCCCCAGACACCAAGACGCCCCACCAGACATATTCACCACTGTCAGGCCTGATCACACTCTGCCCTAATCGGGTCCAGTAACTCTACACCAACCAGGCACACATTTCCCGCCAATTATTTTCCTGACTCCCTACCCCTTGCCAGGTGCTGTCACCCAGAGCAAGTGCAGTCATGCCACCAGGCACAGATAACCCATCCAATACGATTGCCCCCACCGAAGTGGCAAGAGAAAGTGAGACAGGGAAATAAAGAGGAACAATAAAATAAATATGAGATAATATGGAAGACAAAAAAGAAAAGACTAAAAGGAAGAGTCCTATAAAACAAGAATGACAAACAGAAAGAAAAAGATGACAAGATAGAAAGTACTAAAACACATAGGTCCACACTCCCTCCCCAACTTAACCTGTGAGTGGGTCATCTGCCCCCCGTCTCCTCCCCTGGTTGCTTGTCAACCCCTTGCTGGAAAACTGCCCATCCTCGTCCTCGTCTGCTGTAAGCTCCTCGCTCTTTCTGTCTCTCCTCTCCTCACTATGTTCTTTTCTCTAGGATTGTAAAGATCTCTGTTGCTTCCTGAAGCTAGGTCTGCACTCAATACATACCCTAATAATAATAATAATAATAATAATAACACTAAAAATAATAATAATAATAACACTAAAAATAATAACAATAATAACAATAATAATAATAATAATAATAATAATAATAATAATAATAATATTAATAATAAAAAAATAATAATACTAATAATAATAATAATAATAATAATAATAACAATAATAATGATACTAATAATAATAATAATAATAATAACACTAAAAATAATAATAATAATAATAATAATAATAATAATAATAACAATAATAATAATAACAACAACAACAATAATAATAATAATAACACTAAAAATAATAATAATAATAATAATAATAATAATAACACTAATAATGATAATAATAATAGTAATAAAAAATAACACTAATAATAATGATACTAATAATAATACTAATAATAATAATAATAATAATAATAGTAATAATTAAAAATAATAATAATAATAATAATAATAATAATAATAATGATAATAATAATAATAATAATAATAATAATAATAATAATAATAATAATAAGAGAAAGCGTGGAAAAGCATGGGCAAAGAAAATGGGAAGAGAGGGTGACCAGACAAAGGCAAGGAGTGGTACAGACTGACTGAGAGGAGGGGCAGTTAAGGTGGGGTAGAAAGAAGGCTTATTGGGGCAGAAGCAGCAAGAGAGAGTTGATAATGGTGCGAGAGGGAGGAAAGGGCAGGTTTGCTTCTTTCTTCTGATGAGATTGCCTGGGAGAGGAGGAGATCAAGCACCCGGAGAGGAAGGAACTAAATGTTTATTGTGGACGAGGAAGAAGATGGAAGTGGCACAGATGGAGGGGCAGTAGGGGCAAACTTGCAGAGAGAGACGGTGAGCAGGGATGAGAAAAAGAGGCAGGTGAAGAGTATGGAAGAGATACAATGAGGGAAGGAAAGTGTTAGGGCTTAATTCACAAACACTCTGATTCATAGAGCAGTGCAAGGTGTATTTTTGCAGTGCAAAGTGACTTTGCACCAGTGCAAAGTCATTTTCCCCTGCAAAAATACAGTTTGCGCCGCTCAGTGAATCAGGGGGTTGATTGGCAGTGCAAAGTCACTTTGCACTGGTGCAAAGCCAATTTGCACCGCACTAAAAGTTCCATGAATTAGGCCATTGGCGTCTAAGAGAGAGTGGGAGAGAGATGGAGAACAATAAGAGCACACAAAGAGAAGGTGCAAGTGAGGAGAGAAAGAGGAGGTGCAAGTGAGGAGAGAAAGAGGAGGTGCAAGTGAGGAGAGAAAGAGAAGGTGCAAGTGAGGAGAGAAAGAGAAGGTGCAAGTGAGGAGAGAAAGAGGAGGTGCAAGTGAGGAGAGAAAGAGGAGGTGCAAGTGAGGAGAGAAAGAGGAGGTGCAAGTGAGGAGAGAAAGAGAAGGTGCAAGTGAGGAGAGAAAGAGGAGGTGCAAGTGAGGAGAGAAAGAGGAGGTGCAAGTGAGGAGAGAAAGAGAAGGTGCAAGTGAGGAGAGAAAGAGAAGGTGCAAGTGAGGAGAGAAAGAGGAGGTGCAAGTGAGGAGAGAAAGAGGAGGTGCAAGTGAGGAGAGAAAGAGGAGGTGCAAGTGAGGAGAGAAAGAGGAGGTGCAAGTGAGGAGAGAAAGAGGAGGTGCAAGTGAGGAGAGAAAGAGAAGGTGCAAGTGAGGAGAGAGAGAAAGAGTAAGTGCGAGGAAATAAAATAATGAGGCAGAGTGAAAGGTAGGATGCGGTGCGCAGAACATGCAGCTGGCCGGGCAGTGGCCAAGGATCTCCCCGGATACAGAGAGAAGCTGAGGTGCATCAAAGTAGCTCCTGTCCTGTTACCTCTGGGCGCTATGAGGAGGCTTCCAATTGTCCTCAAATGCCTGTAGTTTGTGAGCACCAGTAGTGTGATTTGAGAACCAAAAACACCAATGCTCAAAATCACTAGATCAAAGTATTTCAGGTACTGATTGTCGGATGGCACTTGTCAGTTTAAAGCACTGCAACACACAAACAACCCCTCTCCCCCCAAACCCCCCCTCCCCCAAGTGTTGCGGCAGGACACATCTCTCAGTTAAGGAAATAAGAGTATTTGGTAGTTTGCGTTCATGACCCATCCTGCACTCTGGCTATTTTTGCCAGCGCCTTGAAACACAACCTTGAGAATGGCACAGCCGTGACGTCACTGGATGTGGGGCACACTGTGACCACCGCTGCCCTTACATCTCAGGATATAATAGAGCACAGACGCAGGAGGTTATAGCAGTACTAAAAAAAAACACACACAAAAAATAAAGGAAGTTGGAAAATAGCTGCAATATTACTAGTTACTGAAGATAAAATTGGAAGTCAAAACGAATACCCCTTTCATGGTTAATTAAAAAAAATGAATAAACAAAGGATTGAGACACAAATGAGGACACTTGTGGCCAAAAGGATTATGTTTGCGAGCAGGTGAAGAGAGCTGAGAAGGGTTGGGCGTCTGCAGGTTTCCCTGTTTTGAAGGTATATTCCACAGATGGGACCACGTTACAGCACGGGAAGGGGTGCTCATTTGTAATGGATTACCATGAAATGATCGGAAAAAAACACCTAATGAGAAATGACCGAATTTATTTTCGTCAAATTCGTTTTAATAATGTGGAGCCCGCTCAGGAGTAAAGGGCGCGACAGTTTCTGCTGTTCGGCTGGGACCCTGTTTATTGCTGCACTTCGTTTCCATGATCCCCTGAACTTTCCACCTTATCAGGAAGAAGCCGCTCCGACTCGCGTTAGACTGTCAGCAGGAGCTGGCAGCAGTTTGAAGCGAGTGGCTCATTATTTTGAATTCCCACGTGACATCCGTCACGTGACTACTTTGGCCACACCTCCAGGAAGTCCTTCTCCATAAAAGCAGAACAGCGTGACCCTTGCGGCGTGAAGCCCGCTCAGGAGTATAGGGCGCGACTGTTTCTGCTGTTTCCGGCTGGTCCCGGCGGTTCGCGGGTAAGTGCAGGGAGATAATGACTTAAAAATTGTTCAGTGTTCAGCTGCATAAAACCAAACAAGGAGAGTGGTCTGGCATATCGTCCCTGTATTCATCCATCCTTAAACTAAAGTCAGATCAACCAAAAAAAAAAAAAAAAAAAAAAAAAAACTTCACAAACTAACATGAAGAAGTTAGTGACGGCTACCCAGAGTGTCAAGGATAGCTGCTCGCTCCCAGGAGCCCCCCTATCTAACATCATCGATGAAACGGGACGTATACTACGAAGTGGCCTCTTAACAATAAAAAGCCCGTCTGAAACGACCATCACACACCCCATAGTAATATTGTCACCCCCAATACCCCCTCTTCGATCCCCACACAGATACAATCTACCTACTTGTGACGTTGCATGCTCATCGGATACGCCTGGTGCTGCCGGTCCTTCTGGGGAGCGAGACGGGAGTACATCTGGCTGCAGCACCGCTTTGCCGGCGGCTGCCAGTGGAGGGGCAGGAAAAGGGTGCACGAATCCAGAATCGGGGGGGTGACGGGTGGTGAAAGAAGTTTAATGCAAGAGGAGAAGTCCGCACAGATCCTGGGCTCGCGTTCATCTGTGGATCAAGAAGAGGCACGACGAGACAAGACGGAGGAGGGAAAAGAGAAAATACCGGTCGGGCTCGCCAGAGTTCCATAGATAACGAACTCTGTATCTGTCACCATAAAGAATCATGAGACAGAGACCGGCGAAAAACACAGCCGGACCACGGTTGACCTGAAACAAAATAAACTCAATACCTTGAATACAGCTAACTCACTACAACAAACCTTCCTCACAGAAGAAAGTTTAAAAAATTCATCAGACCATACCTCTTTCAAAAATAAAAAAGAGAACAACACATGTCCACCCTTTCTTAAAAGGCTGATTCAAACAGAGACACACCCAGTGACAGCTAGGGCAGATCTATCAAGCCCTGAATATAACCGATTGGGGAGAAAACTGTTCAATGAACGGAACCATATCATATTTGACAGATCAAGATGGACAAGAAACAGACAACACCAACATCTTGAGAGAACACAACTGGGCCGAACTACAAACATACCCAGCCATAGACCCAAGTAACAAGATCTCGTCCCAAAAGGATTTGAATCTCTCACGTGACGATCAGAACGACAACACAGGAAAAGAAAATACTCAGGAACTAAAAACCAAAGAACTTGAAAATAATCGAAACTCAAAAAAAAACAGAAGTCAGCACTCCTGACGTTACTTTTTCATCAACTCCAATCTCCAAATCCACGCTGAAACTACATCAAAAAAACCAAGGTAAAATGATGCCCCAGACCAACAACCCGATCGGAAGATTCTTTGAGAAGTTAGGGAAAACTCCCATTACGAATCGATTTGAACTTTCTGATATGGAAATATTAGAGGGAATCCCTCCATCCCCTCAAAGAATTCCATTCAAACAAATACCAGCAACGCACTCCCTTGAAATAGGAACTTCGACACCCCAATTACGATGGCACTTCGGCCAAAATGAGACCCTTCAAGATAAACCGGAAAAATCAAAACTGGACACTGAAACTTGCACAAGTGCAAAGAAATTGATTCACAATATGAAACAAGAAAGTATTTTGGAAACCAAAGTGTCATCTAAAGAAAATGAGAACAATCATAAACCGAGACAAAATCCAAAAATTCAATGTACGAACAACAAGGAGATAGTCACACTGACAGAAGAGCTTTCAAAAGAAAAAATTACGCTCGGCAAAAAAAACGTAAAAAGAAACTAGAAAACCAAACCAAGAAACAACAACAATTGAGGCAAAAAAGAACCATGAGAACATACAGAAAACCGAATACCATCCGTGTAAGAAGCCAAGAAGAAATACAGCTGGCAGAGGCTATACTAAACTACAAAAACATGGTTAGGCTCAGAGAATTGAATCCAGATCTGAAACCTATTTGTCAGCAAAGAAAAGAAGATTCCTTGGTGGAAGCTCTGCGTCCACTCTATTCGACCCCAAACAAAACCAAACCGGGACAAGAAACCACAAAAACAAAAGAAACAAATTCACCTGGAAAAAAGCCGGATTTACAACTAGTGATGTCAGCAGTGACAGTTGGTCTAACACCATTTGGAAAATTATATGAGACCATTAACGACACATTGAAGGACCACACTTCAATATTAGCATCTGTAAACTCAAAGCTGACCCACTTGGAAGGATACATTTTGGCCCTCGAATCGTGGAAGGCTAGTACAAGAAACCAAGGAACACAAACGGATAAAATAGATCAAGGAAAGAACGACGTGTTTCAATTTAAGAAAAAATCAATGAATAACAGCACCCAAACTATACTGACGAAAGCAAGTGAGACCAGTAACGGAAAAGAGCCACCAGAAGCACTAGAAAAGCATATCGAGAGACCAGCACAAAAGTGCAACAAAGACAAACCCAAGGGAGACACACGAGAATCAACCAGTATCAAAAAACATATGAACCCAAGAGACAAGCTTAATGAAACTGAGACATTGACAAAAAGTGAAAGGAAAGCCGATCACTTCAAAATTCCACAAGAACTGGAAAATTCCAACATACAACAGGCCCAGAAGAAAGCGGAAAAAACAACCAAAACAAATGAACTAATGACAAAATGGATAACAGTCACAGACAAAAAACCAACTATGAAAGAAAACAGTAACATTCAGAAAAATCAAAAAGGAGAACTCAATCAGGAGCTAGATGAGAGTACGATTGATATATCTAACATCAGCACCTACTCAATCGAAAATTCTGAGTCTGAAATACCTCGCTCTACGGCAAAAAAAAGAAAGGTATCATTTGCAGAAAATGAACCGCCAACACAAAACCGAAGGGAAAATCAATATAAAAGACAAATGAGAAATGCAGAACAAAAAAGAGAAAATTTAGAGGAATCAGAACAGAAAAAAGATTGGATCACCCCAGAAAGAAAAACGCTGTTCCGTCTATCAAAAACAAAGCTAAACAAATATGATTACAGACAAGGAGCCAATGAGGAAGCTCATCCAAAGTACAGCAAAAGAATGTTCGAAAATGAGAGACAAAAAGAAAAAACAAAAAGAAGTGATAGACGATATCAACAAACTTACTTGACCCCCACAAGACAAAAGGGCAAGGCAAGCGAGATAAGAACACGAAGAAGTTCTGTTATCGAGACATATAACAGTAGAAGAAGAGACAAATCTTCAGATAAGAGAAACAGGTCTAATCAAAGACCCTCAGACCAGCCCTTACAGCAAAATTGAACTAGAAATTCAGCGATATTTACTCGCAAAAGTAACTCGACCCGAACATTAAAACTAGAAAAAAGATCCAGTTCAGAAGAAAAAATCATCCTGAATAGAAGAGCCATGTTGAAGCTCCTGGACAAACTCACAAATGGAGATCAAATCAAAAGCATAGACATAAACATAGTAGAATTTGCGCATAAAGGACGGACAGACAGCATCTTCTTACATATTACGTCCCAATCTGTAAAAAAACTCATGCTTCAGATGACAAAAGAATTTTCGAATCGGGGTTATCTCCTGCGAGAAATGGCACTAGAAGAGAGAGGACAAAAGATCCAAAAAACGAACGAAACAAAACAAAAGCACATTTATGAAGACAAAACAAGTGAAACCAAGGACTGGATAAAGAATACTCCGAACAGAAAGTATAACCTGAAAGAAAAAAGAAAATACCCTTCAAGCCCGATGAATTATGAACATACGAGAAAAGCAGATAGAGAAACAACTAGTAAACTTAAGGGTCCAAGTTCGACAGAAATTATAAAAGAAACAAGAAAAGAAAAATCAAGAGAGGATCACCACATTAAAAGACACTGGAACGACGATGATGAGGATAGAGAAAAAACCAAAACCAGAAAAATAAATGGCCCAAGCAGGTGGCAGGAGGGTACAGGAAAAGAAAAAAACACTGTGAGAGAAACCACCTCAACCCAGAACCGATTAGATCTAGCGGAAAAAAGCTCAAAAAGATGGGCATGGCTCCCTCAGGCACTTACACGCTATACTGGAAAATAGGAGTCAAAGGGCTTCCCTTCAGGTGAAGAAAGGGATCAAACAAAGATGGCAAATGCTCTATGCAACAAAGAGCAAACAATCACTATCGGATCATGGAATACTAGAGGCCACATCCATCTGACAGAACCCGGTGAGATAAACCTAGGCGGATTCGACCTATCAAGCCTACAAGAAACCTGGCTGCAGTTGCCGCCCAGCATGGATGGTTACGAGATCCAACTGTCTCCTGCCCAGAAAGGCAAAAAAGGTCGCCCAACATCGGGCCTTTTAACGGCCGTCCGTACGGGCGGATCGCTTCGAATAGCCCACAACCTGGTATCAGACACACTAATCCAAGCGACTGTCCTAGAATGGGCAAAAGAAGAAAACGCAACGAGAAAAAAGAACAAAGATCTTATCCTGTTGCTGAACATCTATTGGAACCCGGCCATAATCCATACATCCGCTTTCTTAAACGGGATAGAAAAAATATTAACTTTGGCTACAACAACATTCGACGTGGACCACATTCTAATATGTGGAGATTTGAACTCGACTTGCCCAAGGGTAGACGATGTAAAAACTCTAGAAAATAAAACAAACCCCTGCTCAAAATCAACAGCAAGAGGCCTCGCATGGGCGGAGCTGATGGAATCCCGCGATTTGTATAATCTAAATTCCCTGGAAACAACTAGACCTAGAATTCCAACCTGGAAGGGGGAAGGAAATGCAAGTACCATCGACTACATCTTTGTATCCAGGGATTTATATCAACAAATCAAAAGCTTTGAGATAGTAGTATCCACCCGGAGTGACCACCACTTACTCAAAGCGACATGGCATGCCAATAAACCCCCGCAACTCAACATGTCAACCAAGATGGCTATAAATGCCCAAGGAAACCGACTACAAATCACAAAAGATGGCATTGCCTCGATCACAGAGACCTACAAACAAAAAGAGATAGGAGGTAACAACAACAACACATTGAAAAACCTGGACTACTGCCCGCTGCTCACCCCTTACCTACATCCCAGGCATGAATGGAAAACAGAAAAAAAACATCGTCACAAATACAACGAGGAAATTCGCTCAAAGAAATCTGAGTTAAGAAAATCATTAAGGAAAGCCAAAAAATACCCCACACAGTTAAACTTAGACTCTGCAAACAAACAAAAAGAAAGTACAAATCGTGGCTTCAAGCATTCCGAAGAAACTTGTACCAAGAAGACGCAGAGACCATGCTTAGAGCAGTCTGCAAAAGGAACTCAAACGACTTTTGGACTCTACTATCAGGTCCAGCAAAAACAAGTACTAACAATGTCCCTGAAGACAGATGGCTAAAACACTTCACAAACTTATTTGAAGAACCAGAGCCATCGGAAAAAAGACCACAAAAACCCGCAAAAAATAAATGGATGGCATGTACGGAGGAAGAGATTCGAAAGAAAATCAGTAAATTAAATAACTCCCGTGCACCAGGTCCGGATGGGATCACAAACTTACACCTCAAACAAGAGGTGGAAACTTGGGCCCCGTTAATAACTGAAATCTTTAAAATATTTAGGACAACACAATCTATCCCGGCTACATGGCAAACAGCTAACATTGTTCCAATTTACAAAAAGGGGCTGAAGGAGGACCCAGGAAATTACAGACCTATCGCCCTATTGGACGTGCTGGGCAAACTGTTCGGATCCCTGGTGCTAGAGAAACTCCAAGACTGGCAGAAAATGGCAAAGACAGCAGATCCACTGCAAACAGGCTTTGAAAAAAATCTAGGCACCACGGTCAACATTATGATGATCAGTATTCTGAAGGCCAGAGTCTTCGAGGGCTATCCAACAATTTTCATAGCATCGATCGACCTGGTACAAGCCTTCGACCGTGTAAACAGGAGAAAACTATGGAGCAAACTGGAAAAAACAAAGGTGCCCAACTTCACTCCTCAACCCTATCAAAGCACTGTATAGTAACACCTCAATCAGAGTTCGCCTGAACGAAGCTGAGCTACTATCAGAAAGTATACAAACAGCAAGAGGAGTCAAACAAGGATGCCCTCTAGCTCCGGCCCTCTATAAGGCGTACATGGCTGACATAGTGGATGCAGAAATCGACACACGCTCCTTTCCTCCAAAAATAGGAGAGTCGAAAGTGACAAGACTGCTCTATGCGGACGATATCCTTCTTCTGGATCAAACACCAATTGGACTGCAGCGTCAACTAGACAGTCTTGTAAGCTATTTGAAGAAGAACGATTTAGATCTGAACACTGCAAAAACTAAAATTATGATCTTGGAAAAATCATCTAGGCCAACTAAAAGATCACAATGGTTTGCTAACTCAGAGAAGCTGGAGACAGTGAAAACCTTCACATACTTAGGAGTGAAAATATCTCGCAGCCAAATAGAACTATCGATGCAAGAACACCTTATCCTAAAGATGAAAACATTGGCTGCACAAGCAACACTCTTGGAAAGGAAATTTGGAAAATTTACCATCCTCCCAGTACTAAAATTCTTCAAAGCCAAAGTCACTCCAGCACTAACTTACGGGGCTGAAGCAATGCCTCATCTTCCTCCTACACTGTGGACAAAATTGGAAGGCGCTTTTTGGCGCAAAGTCTTACGACTACCCAATTCAACCCCAACAGCAGTAATCCGAAGAGAACTATGTCTTCAATCACTGGAATCAGTAGTAGTCAGAAACGGTCTCTTGTTCCTGGGAAAAATTCTAAGAACTCCACGGCCTACTATTCTGGACATCATCTACCAAGAAATGACGAACCAAAAAAACAACATGATGACAAAATGGTACAAAAATCTACTAAATCAGTCAGAAAAAATCGGATGTTCGGAATGGGAGATAGAACGCACCCCAGAGAAAATCAAGAAAAAATTAAAAATCCATGATTGGATCGAGACCTTGGAAAAAGCAGAGAAGCACACATCACAGAGTCATCATACAATCAAGATACAAAGGATAGACGAGACAAGGAATTACGTAAAACAATTCCCGGACAAACCTCTGCGTATAATTTTCCTGAGAGCACGTCTGAACATTTTAAAGACGAAAGAAATTTTATACCTCAGAAAACAGATTCAAGATAAAAACTGTCAGTACTGTGACACCCTAGAAATCGAAACAGTGCGACACTTACTTCTTCACTGTCCGGGCACAAACAGTCTCAGAACGACCTACTTACGATCACACAAAATGAAACATCTTACCACCAGTGACGAAGATTGGTGGAACATGCTAATGAGCGGAGAATCCACAACATGGACGGTAGCAACAGCCAAATTCTTCGAAGGGCTAAAACTGGAAGAAAAACTAAGCCGAGAGTAAACAAAGAAAAACAAAAAACATGGATTTTAAAGAAAGAAACACAGAAAAGGGGAGAACTTTAATTCCACCAAATCATGGACTCACAATGGAAACGTACGAAAAACACTAGCCAACAGAAAGTTTTTGTGAAAATTGTAAAACAATTAAATGCAAAAGAAAAAAATATATATGTGGAGGAGACCCCCGCAAACCCACCCCCCCACTTCCTCCTACCTTCACCTATACCACTACCCTACCCTACATCTATATATTATTAAAAATGTACAAATATACCTAACAAATTCGACCCAATAAATTCGGTCATTTCTCATTAGGTATTTTTGGATTCGATTATTTCTGTGGATACCGGAAGAAATAGTGAGTTCAAGTCCTGGTGTGGCCACTAGAGGCGCTGCGACTAGGCCCCTTTTTAGTTTGTGTCGTGATTTCAAATTCATCTAGTGCTATGACAACCCAAGTCCATGGCAAAGCACTTGGCATTTCCAATCAATCCTCCCGTTTGGAAAGAGAGCCAATGAACGCCACCAGCCATCAGCCTAGTTTATTCATATATATTTTGGGAAATGTTCAGAATTGATGCTGGTTTTCGCCCCATTATCAGTTCCACGCATCTGGATTCAAAGTTCTGCTCTTAGTAATGTCCAGGAACCTTACCCTGATGGCATGTTCTTCTAAATCACCCCTGCCAGAACACAACAGTCTACTGAATGTTCTATATGTGAGGTATTAGCCAGAACTGAGGCCACCAGCAGCACAACAGATCCCTCTCACGCTTTTCCCTCTCCATCCCACTAATTAACCCATCCCAACCCCCCATCCTTTTCAGATCCGCCTGAGCGCCTGGAGAGCATGAAAATGGCCGCGATGCACAGTCTAAGTCACATTACATAGCATATAACTCTTAAACACCGCTGGCCGTACCGCCCACCATAATCATTGTGATGAGGCCGATTCACCAAAGTGTATTGCAGATGTAAGAGGAAACCAAGTGTGAGAAAATGTGTACCTTATTACTGCGGATGGTACCTCTGATTCAAGAAGAGGCAGTAAGACTTGCTAGTGCACATCCAGATTACATCTCTGCAAACATTTTACCAAGTTACGACATCCACACGTATGCCCCTCAGTAAAAAAGGGAGTATACAGAGGGGTGCCCAGTGCAACCAAAGTACAGTCCCAGAAAAATGTAACTTAGCTCTTATTCAAATGTCCAATGTTACATGTCCTTGATCTATGTGTATCCACCAAGTATTGCCACCAGTAACTGTTCCATTTACTCCCCTCCACAACCTGGTCAGAATGTCCCTCAAACTCACCCCCATTGTAAGAGGCTCAAAGCATCCCGTCAATTCTGATTTCTTATCTACTTTACGTTCTTTTGTGATCAAAGGAGCATAGGTCTTCCCTGTACATAAATAAATACAAAATATTTGAAGGAATGCCCAGGTGATGAATGTGTAGTTTTCTTCAGGTGCATTGGTTTTTCAAGAAAAATGAGTACAAAGAAAAATGCCATCAGTGAAAGTGGTTACACCATTTATAAATGCCATATCATATCATATCACCAATTAAGAGTGTCAGTTTTGCGAAAGATGCAAAAATGCAGAGAATTGAAAAGTACACCATACTTACAAGATAAGCAAACGTGCACATGCAAAATGATTTAAATTGAGAAAAAAAACAGAAGGAAACAAGAGACCAAAATTGTAAAATCAGTCGGCAGCTAGTTAGAGCAGTTTGGTGCTTTATGACTAAAAATCAGCCTCCCCATTAGTTGTTTTTTCGAGAGGTGAATTGAAATTAAAAAAAAAAAAGAAATATTTTATACCAATATTTCATTGTCTAACGTCAATTTACATTAAAGATAGATATCTGTTTTTTTTATTCATTATCGTTTATGTTTTCACATCCTCATGAAAAGTACTTGGCAATATATATCTAAATTAAGGGCAGTTTACAGTTGGATTATCAACTGGGTTATCAAAAACCAGGTTACCTTTGGCATGCACAGTTAATCCACCCACTTTGACTCCCCAAAGACAACAAAATGATCTTAGCAGTATCCCAAACCCAAACAACTCATATACACCAGCATTTGGAAACCCTGAGGGCTTAAATGACATTGCACCGCTCTACAGTGCCAAACACTCATGGATTGTGCCTACATGGAATTCTGTGCAGAATAGGGCTGTCATCAAAGTACTAACAAGGCAGTCACGAGCTGTCCTCGCCTGGTACCGTCAAACCACTTGCTGGAAGGTGTCCTCCCTGCCTTTCCAGACCAAAGGCTGCGTCTACTGCATGTACCTGATTAAAAGAAAAACACGCTTTCCTTTACCACGAGTGACACTGGTACCTCCCAGTTAATTACACGTATGCCGCAGCAGTGACTCTCACCTGGCCCTTATGAAAAAACTCCTGGAGGTCTCTTCTGGTGGGAAATAGAAGCTGAAACAAAGAACAAGGTGTGTGTTTGGGCTCCGGCGCTGCTAGCCATTAAGTGGAGTTAGGAGGTGTATGGTTTTTATTTGTAAGCCTTTGAAACATTTTCTCCAGAATATTTTCCATTCTGTATATTGTGTCTCTCATGAGAAAGAGCTTGTGTTTCCACCCTTGAAAGAGCTCCTCCCCGGTATCGCCTGAAAGGAAGGCCTTTTGAGGGTGGGAGGGAAGGAGTCTCAGGTGGCTCTCACATTTCCGCATGACTGCCAATACCAAACACAGCGATTATTAAAAAGACAAAACAATAATTGCAGCATTTGTATGTTTTTTGTAATCCCCATTTGTGTTGAAGGGATCTTGTTTCGCTAGTGGTGCCACATTCAATCGGGTGGTAAGAGGTGCGGCATTGTGGGGCTGCGTCTCTTTCTGCCAGGACACATCTTGGGTATCCGTCATCACATTCCGGTGGGATCGGTTGGCCTTTGTGATTGGTATAGTTAGAATCCGAAGTTCATGAGTGACGCGTCCTAGAAGCCGCTCACTTCTAAGAGGGAGACAGTTCAAACCTGTTGTCAACACAACCCAAAAGGCACAACTTCCTGCAATCACTGAAAATAACTAGGTCAGTTTCTCTGGGATCAGTATTTCCCAAAATAAATTTGGCAAATGTCAGAAATATTCATCAGCAGCATCAAACAAAGTGACCTTTCAACACCAGGTCACTACTTACAAAGTAAAACAGCCTAATTGGGACTAAGAGTCAATATTTCCTTTTTTTAACAAATGACTGCACTTGTAATTAATTAGTAGCAGAATGCACTTGCATAAAGTGAAAACCAGCCATCAGTTTCATGAGTTCAATAGATTTCCGGAAGTGAAGTCAGTGCTGGCAACAGTTGGGGGGTCTTTAACTTATCCGGCTGCATCAATGTGTAAGGAATAGGTGAGACTGAAAAGGCTGGTCGGTGTTTGCCTGTTAGTTGTGGGGGGCGATTGAGGCTGCGGGCAGTTAAACCAAATAACGTAGGTATTGCTGGGTCACACGTTGGCAACCAACATGGGTCCAGAGAATTTCTATGGCAAGGGATGGCACATTTGGGGAAATAAAGAGAACATGTTGGTGGGCACAGAGATGCCCTTATAGGGCAAGGGGGCAAAAGGGGAAGGAGAATTGGGCCCCAACCTAAGAGTGTAGTCCACCTGGCTGACTGAAGTAAAGAAGTCATAGCACATGTTTTAAAAAAATATGTAAGGACTCGATTCTCATCAAGGTGTTAAGTAGCGAAAAGGCCTCAGAAAGTGTTAGCAACCTTTTTGTTACTTAAAACCTATTCTGAAGATGGCGTATTCTTCCTAAATCAGAATGGATGTGCCATTTTTGGAATATATTCCCTGGTTGCTAAGAAGGGCAGAAAACCAACCAAGCAACCGGCACTTTGGAATGTTTCCATTTTGAAGCTCATTCTCGTTGCACTCCTCTACTTTTGCAAAAGCAAACATAATGGCGCCCATATACGGTACCAAAATGGTACCGCTCGGGTCACTGCTGTGGAGGAGTGCCACGGTTGGTAGTATGACAAGCCCCCAGTGTCACTGAGGGGTCACTGAGAAAAGCTGGGGGCTTTGAACAAATGTGCTCTGTGCTCCTTTCCCCACCATTGTGCAGGTGTGTGGTGTTTGTAGCACACACATGTATATATATCACGTGAGATACACATATATGTATGTATATCACACATGACATATATATTTTACTGTTTCATATATATATGTACTCGGCAGCACGTTCGTTAAATTTGCAATTACCCCGCTATTTGCCGAAACTGCTGCCGAGATTGCAATCCAGCCGTTTTCTACAAAAACAGGCGGATTGCAGACAGTTTATGGCACTTCTGTGTCCTGCACTGCACTGACACCCAGGCCCACTTGAGAATAAGCGTGGTGCCTGGGCGTCAGGAAAAGGCACAGTGAAGCAAGCCGGTTAGCATCCTCACTGCGCCTTGTTTAGAATCGGGCCTGGCTCTAAGAGATGCCATGATGTTGTCTAGTGTGTTGCTGAGTCCGAGACTGCTGCCTGGCCGCTGTTGACAACTAAGTTCCAATCTAATCAATTAAGCATGCGATGAGTTCTAGGTTTACTGTAGTGCCACACAGCTTGTGAAGTGTTTTCAGTTTTCTATGGGCAATGCCATAATCACGTGCAATAACCAAAGTTGAAATGCACATTTATACATTTGAGTGATGAGCTGGTTCAGAAGATAGGTCAGCGTGTTAAGCACGTGCTGCAGAGATGTGTGCACATACGCCAGATCTCAAACCCAAATTCCGAAAGACCCAAACTTTAGCTCTCTGAGGTTGATAAACATTGGTGACAGTGACACACACACCCGCACCAGTAAGTGCTCATCAAGAAAGTTGATGTAACATCATTATGGCACAGGTCTGATGCCCAGACCTGCATAATGAGAGTTGCAGCCACCCCAGTGAAGAACATTATGCATTAGTAGGGGCAAGTCATTGGGTTGCCAATTTTTAGACTGTGGTACCAAAGTCTTGAGGCTTAAATCGCGGCTCTGGTGTCAGCTGAGACTGCGATCCTTGACCAATCATCTTATGTCGCTATATAGTACTGTGTTGTCATCTCGGAAACGGCTTGCCTTCTCGGATTCTGATGGCATTGCTCAGCTCATTGTGTGTGATTTCTTTTCATGTAGCTGTTTTAGTGGACATTGACAAGAGAAGGCTGATCAAATGTCAGAGGACTCTAGCAAGATTATTTTCCAGTGCTTATTTGAAACAACAAAATTTCCTTTTTTCTACATTTTCAAATGTTCTTCTTCACACCATGAATTTAAAATCTGCAAAACGGTGTCGAACTATGACCATAAGCCAGTGGCCTCATTTCAGTTTCTTTTTTTCTGGTGTATTTGTGTATTTAAAGCTATAACATGCTATAGGACACCCAGATGCAATCTTTTAGGCTCACGAGAATTATTAACGTTCTGGTACTTGTAGTCTTGCATTCATGGTGGAGAAAGTAACTCTAAAATCATGCTTCTTTTCTAAAACATGTTTCTCTAAGATTTTCTTTCAATGGTTGTTGGCTTATCACGTGCTCTGTGCACTTTCCAAGCCGAGTCCATCAAACAGGGCATTATAGTCGGTATGCAGTCTTTTATATCGAAATATTTTATAAAGAATGATTATATATCGAAATTTTTATAACAAAACATTTTACATCGAACGCATTTAGGGGTGGGGTAAAGGGTTAAATATTTGCAGGAAACGACTGAGGTGGGTTTTTAGGGGTGGGACACAGGGGTTTGAAATTGTATTCACTATAAAAACTTTGATTATAAAATATTCGAGATATGTTCATTCAATATGAAATATTTTGCCATAAAGACATGTAACCTTATATTAGTGCACAAATAATTGCAGATTGCAGGACTAAGATAATGCAGAAACATTGTGGTCACGGGTTGGACAACCAAACTGTGATTCCTTCTTCCACATTTGGGCAATGTTTGTGATATTGGACGCTCATTTCATCTCAGGGTACATAACCTGACAAAATTGTCAGTCCTTTCGCATTTCAAAATTGTCAATTACCTAGAGTGATTTAGTCCTCAGGGTATATGCTCACTTGAATAACCTTACCCATGGTTTAAGTGTCTTTAGCCTGGCTCTTATATTTAATAAGAGTGACCACTGATAAGTTGTGCACAGAGGGTCAATTGTTCCGTTGCTCACTCATGGCAACTCCACTTGGGAACAATGATCTTCTTCTGATCTCACTGTTTGCTTGGGTACATGCACCTTCCCGCTCATTTCTAATCTGCATCCTCTCTATGCCATGCCATGCCATGGGTACCTTTCTCCTTTCTTTCCACCTGTCTCCTGAAGTCATGCAGGAACACTTGTGCATTCAGCGAGGCTGCTAACATGCGTCCTGCATCCATGATAGGTCTATGTCTAGTTGGATGATACCTTCTGGTTCCTCTCCTGTGAGTGGTCTAGAGCACATATCATTATATATTTTTGAAAAACATTTTTTTTTATTGTTAACACACTTAATACCAAAGAGGTTTCTAAGCATGGATCCGGGTGTTGCTCTGCAAGACGAGTGCGTTGCCACTGAGCTATATTACCCGTGCTATATGCCATTCTCAATACTCACAATCTGTGTCCTGCATCTATTCTACAGCCAGTGTCTCCTCCTAATGGCAACTATTCTCACAGTGTGCCCTGGACCTCAGCTAGTACCCAAGTAAACCTATCAGGAAAGGCTAATGTGATCCTTGATGTGCCACTCGTTTATGATTCTGATCCCATCACAGATGAAGGTACTAAAGGGCCTTCAAAGGAGCATTCCAGCCTATTTTAATGGGGCAGCATGTCAAGCTATGGATTTTGATTGTGATGATGGGTTGGCAGGCGAACAGGGATCCTTGGATCTCTTAGTTTGCTTGGTTCAGGGTGGGAGGCCCAACTTTGTTGGTGTCCCAGGCCCCGAAATCCCGTAAAATTGACCGGGTTGGTCACATGGGCCGTCACATGGGCCAGCTCACTCGCTGGAAGGCGGGAAGGATTATGTCTTATGTCCTGTGCAAATGGTGGATTTCATCAGGCACTGCCCCACCCCCCTGAAAGTTTTATGCCAAAGGTAAGATTAGGGTACTTACAGAGCGCATAGGGCATTGGGAAATTGTGAAAGGCACAATCCTAATGTTAAGGGACCCAGGCTGCATATTCCTCTGGAAAAGAAAAGTAACAGTCAGATCTGGGGCAAATCTGATCACAGTCAGGCACAGTTGGCCTGCTGGATTATATACAATATCTATTACAAGTTTGCTTCCTGTCCCCATAGAATAGACTATTCTTCATGCAGTGTACTATACGCACCATGCCATTTGTTAGAAAAAATACTTTAAGCTGTTTAATGAAACCTTATAGATCTAGGAAGAGGGCCTTATCTTGGGATAATGACCCAGCCCCAAGTTATGCTATGTCCTTACAGTCCTAGCCGAGGACTGCATGGTTATTAGCACATACTGGTAATGGTAATATAGGTTTTGGAATTGTGGTGGTTAAGTCAACAAGATTAGTTTTAATAGTGAATAAAGTAAATGGACAAAACATGTTAGCAAATTAAATTATGTTTTATTTTACAGCAATCAAATAACAAGGATCTCCAAGTAAGGTAAGTATTTTAATTATAAGATTGCTGGAACTGAAATGGATTTAGCAATCACATTAATTAGGCCTAATATAAAAGTAAACAGTTTCTCTGTACACAAGTGAAAACATTGTTTATGTCATGCAGGAACACTTTTTTTATCTTTCACTTTGCTGTGTTTGATTGGATGTTAATTGACAGGTTGAAGGTGGAGTGAAATAATAGAGACGTTTTGAAAAAATCTTTCTGAGGAATTGAGTTGCTGTTTCTTAAATGTAGAGAAATGCGTTTTGCGGTTTCCCTTTCATTCTGATTTTCAAATCAGAATGATCAGAATGCAGTCAATAACAGCAGTTATTGACTGCATTCCAAACATTCTGATTGCTTCATAGGAGGTTATGTGGGATCCTATGTGTTCATAGAATTAAAGTATGTGTTGTGGTTTTACATAGGCCACAGCATGCTGATACATGCTGACTCTTCTCTGCTAAACTAGAGGAGAGCAAAACATAAATATAAAATATTCGTTAGCAATTCAAGGCGGAAAAAGCTCACAAGATGGTATTTGATAAGAAATAAGTCTGAACATCTGGTCATGTCTTTAAGTAAGTGTAACCTGTGGCAGCTGGAATTCTGCCTTTTGCTGCATCAGGCAGCAGACATTGTGGCATCACAACCCAACTGTAGTAAATTAGTAGTTACAATAGTGATGCCATGGTTCTTGGTAGGTGTTGTTGTGATAAGGACATTATTTTCAGGCTTTGTACAGCTATTGCAGGCTGCACTGTATTATTAAGGCAATAACACGGATCAGGTGGTAAGAACCCGGGGCCCATTATAGGCCTTAGTGCAGTGAGGGCCTTAACAATGGGCCTGGGGCTCTTACAAACTGATCCATTAGGCTGGATCGGGTGTTATTGCCATTAGCACCCTGGGTTTCCAAACCAGAAACCCGGGGTGCTTATAGCAATGCATGTTTTATGAATGAACAGAATGCACTAGCAGTATACTGTTCATACATACAAAAAACGTACCTAAGATGGCAGCCATGGAGCTGGAAGATGGGGTTCCATGCAGAGCCCCTCTTCCATTTCCATTATGGCCCGTGTGGCTGGAGCTGCGTTGGCGATTGTGCCACTGCTTGAAGAATAAAGTGAGTGTGGTAACGTAGAGCGGAGGGGAGGTTGGGAGGAAGATGGAGCGGCGTGAAGCAGCATTCAGGCTGCTAGGAACACTGGCTTGGATAGTGGGATTCAGTCCACGATCGGAGCAACCTGATTGGTTGACTCCCTGCCCCGTATGCCAATAAGAGATATTATTGAATTGACCAACGTGAAATTCGTTTTGGGAGGCTGCTTACACATTTATCCAGCCTGTTGGAATGTATACTCCAGCCATGGAAGGCCAAGCTGGGAAGAAAGGCCCCATCATTAAAGCTTGCATTAACTATGCAGGGAGATGTGACTACCCATCTCTGACAGTTACAGAGAGCCTTGTGTGACACACCTGGCAGATGTCTATGGGCCGGACCCCTGGCAGCAGTGTGGTTGACGCCAGTGGTGTATACAAAATTTGTGGACCCCCCTGCGAGCCATGCTGAGGGCCCCCCAACTCGGCAACAAATCAAGGGTCGCACCACCCTTTCGGCCGGCCTAGATTACCACGTATGCGCAATATATACAAACGTTCTGCTGCAGGGGTATGCCACACACTGCACTAGGAGAAAGATATAAATATGTGTTTTAATGTATTACACAGCACACTTTCTGAGAAAATTGGCTTAAAGGCCGGAGGGTTTGCAATTGTTTTGTATAGTAACACCAATCCAAAAATCCAATACATACAAGTCACCAACATTGCACAGGATCATGAATGCTTTAACACCGATACAGTGTGTGGACATTCCTTCGTGGGTGATTGGGGACTACACTGTACTTAAGAGCCAGCTCGCATCACCTCCTGAGAAGCTAGGCCTTGATTGCTCGATTACGTTACCATAATAGAGAATCTTGGCAGGGGTCTGTGTGCCTCCCCTCTACCATATAGAGAGCAGAAGTGCAGACCCCCCCTCCGGTCTTTACAATAAGTAACTCCGGGTCCTCAGCAATTTCGCGAGTCCTTTGCCATCTGGCTAAGTAGAACGAGAGGTTCCCCAAAGATAGTGGTTAATCTAAGTGAAAAATCTGCAGATTAGGTCTGAAGGAACCTGTGCTTTCCCCCACAAACCCCTTCCCAATTCTACAAGGAGCTAATCGGACGAACAGCAAGGAGAGGCGGTAACGAAGGCGGTGATCCCGAGCGTCCAGATAGGAATAAAATGCAAACAGTGAATGAAAAAGACTAAATGCTTTTGCAAAAAGTTGCATGCCTTGGAACAAGTAAGAGAAGGTAACGGAGGGAGGTGGGACAAAAATAATGACAGAGTAAGAGTATTATATATATATATATATATATATATATATATATATATATATATATATAGGGAAAATATTGACTCGAGGGAAGATACCCAAAGATAGAGAAGGATACCGGGAGGATACCCGAGAATAGAGAGATATCAGGAGGATACCCAAGAATAGAGATATACCGGGAGGATACCCGAGCAAGGAGGATACGCCCAAATACCTAGGCTTTAATATAGCGCTAGAAGAAGCCTGCATTTAATGTCCTGAATGAATAGTACGACACAGGAGACCAGAATCAATTAAAGGCAAATCTGAACGTAATGGGCTTACATACCATGTCTGAATAATGATAGGTTTCTCAGTGCACCAGTAGACTCCGGATTGACTCGAGCACAGGGACTACGACCCTTACTGAAGCCATTCTACAAAAGAAATTGCCCGTAGTTTGAATACAGCATCACTGCGAACCGAGCTGAGTGGAGCTTGTATATTTCACCAGTTCGCCAAGTCTAAGCACGAAAGACACAGTGCACGAAACGAAATCAAATACACTGCATCTCTTTAGGAGCCTGATGAAATTGCTGATTTAAGTTACCATACACGACCTAAAGAAATAGAGAAACACTCAGATGTTTTATGAATGGGAAAAGTATCTATTACTGAAAACAACACAATTGTCTCTGTCCTGAAGACGGCCATTATCAACATCAAGACCAGCGGCACCAGAGAGAGTCCCGTGTGAGTCAGAAAGGCCGAAACATATGTTGACTTGCTAATAGGAACTGTTTTATTCTTTGATTCCTATCTCTCACACTTAAAAATTGTAATAGGGCAGTTGGCGTGTATGAAGCACCCCGCAGCTACCCTACACCAACGCAAGTTAATTTAAAACAGAGTGGTTAACAAATTAAATTCAGAACTAGATCACCCGCTCTGGTCAAAAAACCTTTGAGGCACACATTAGTAGGTGGGAGACTCCAATATCTTTTGACTCTTCCTTGAAATTATCTGTGTTCATATTTGCAGTAATACATACTGTTTTTTCCCGTTACCTATCTGTATGGAATCTGACATCTTGATAGGCCTGGTGGATTTTCACCAGTTAGATTGTAAGTGATTAGCACAGATTGTTTTTATAGATTTAGGTGTTTTTGTTTTTATACATTTGTCATTTGAAAAACAAATTGGAAAATAAAAAGTGAATACCCGTGTTAATTAGATGTCGTTAATTAGGTGTGGTATATGTGATCTTAAAATTACATAAGATTACCTTGGATTTAACCTGGTGTGACTTAGGGTCTTTAGGTAGGGGAAGGCGACCTATCACCCCTTGCTTCTCATGAATAATGATAGGGGCATGTGATTTAAGTAGCCGGCTGGAGTCTGTCTAGTCTGTCATGTCTGTCTTGTGTGTTTTTTTTCCCTTTTTTCTGACGTCACGAGGTAAGAACATTTTTGGGGGAAACAGCATGAAAATCATGCGATTGTATAGATAAAATGTTGTATGACATGAATTGATGGTTGTTGTTTGAAAAAGTAAAAGGAAATTTCTGTGAAAAAACAGGATTGGAGCTTGCAGCGATTGGTACTCCCTCATATTGTTGATTTTGGTTGAGAAACATAAGACATAACAAAGTGTTATATGAGGAAAAGATAAACAGAGTTAAGCATGGAAGACATTACACCTTTAGTACATTTGTGCAAACAGTTGCCAAAACATGCACCTAAGCTGAAGAAGTACAGTGCAGAATGGGTTAAAGGAACCGCCCACAAAATGTTTATGCCATGGCCCCAAGGCAGATCGCTATCTAAAACGGTCCTGCAACACATGACGACATATTTGCACGCCACGTATACTGGCAAAAAATTAGATACATGCCTAGCTAGTTTAGAGCTTTGGAAGATGTACCAAGAGGATAAGGATACTAAATATATGCACAGAGGGGGGTGAAACGCCTTCTGCACCACCCACCCCGTCTGAAACCAAAAGCAAAGCCAGTAACGACGAAGGATTATATCCGTTGATAGAACTTAAAGCAGCCACGGGATATAGCAACCCGGCATATGAGTTCCCTAGGCAAAGTAGTGACGAAAACCCAGACAAGAACAGAGATAGAGATATCACCTCCAAAGTCCAGAGGGACAAGGAGAGACACGAGAAAGAAAAAGACAATCAAGCACAACCAAGTACATCTCTACACACAAGTGGAGAGGGAAAGAGATGGAAAGGAGATGAGGACAGAACTGATGAGATGGCATTCACACAGAACGAATGAATGGGAGGTCAGATTGTATTGAAACTTGATGGTAAAGGAATTGAGGATGTGAGACAAAAGGGAGAGTCAGACAATTCAAAAAGGAAAGAGAAGGAAAAGGAAAAAGGATTGAGAGATGAAAGAATTAGGAAAAAATATAGACAGAGACAAGAGCAGTTGTATCATGACGAGCAAAAAAGGAAACACGATCATAAGCCAAGAGCAGCTAATTATCAGGACAGGCA
This sequence comes from Ambystoma mexicanum, assembly GCF_040938575.1. NCBI lineage: Eukaryota > Metazoa > Chordata > Amphibia > Caudata > Ambystomatidae > Ambystoma > Ambystoma mexicanum. Next base: position 82,459,336 of record NC_090930.1, on the reverse strand, counting down.
GGAACAACGAAGAATAGAAGAAGAAGTACAAAAGATACGGGAGAAAAGAATAAAGAGATAAAGGGATGAGGAAATATAAAGGGCAAATGAACGTAGAGATGCGAAGAAACAGGAAGAAGATAGATCAGAGAGGAAGCGAGGAAGCGCAGAGAGTTCGATGACGACATAGAACGTAAGCGAAGACAGAGAGCACAAGATCTTGAATATCTGGAGAGAGAGGTTAAAAAACTCGATTCAGTAGTAGACTGGGAAGACATAGAAGAATTATTTCCTGAGTGTGATTCAGTACCAGGCACGTCTAGGGCAAATATCGAAGATGACTTCGACACCAGAAGAATCGGAGAAACGATCGACACAATATATGATGAAATGGGGTTGGAACAGATACCCCAAGGGAAAGGAGAGGACGAGCATTTACAGAGCACTCCGTTGTACGACACTGAGGATGCCTCCTGAAGTAGCAGAAATAGAGAACTGTCGCTAGATAGGTTGACACTAAATAGGAATGAGGAAGATGAGAGGAGTTACACGAGTTGGACACAGACAATATCAGACGCAGAAAGAGAGGAATATGAAGAAAAAGAGGATGGGAGAAGACGTGAAAAACGGTTCTCTAAAGAAAGGTAATAAGATGGCCAGATTCTAGTGAGTGTGCACCGAAGTAATCAGAGTCAGCCACACAATCAGACTGACACGAAGGAGTATCTTACGGTCAGAGGGGGGTGTCTCCACCGCCGTATGTGAGCAGACTAAGGACATTGCCAGGTAGACGGTGCTGCAGGAATATTACCCCTGCAGTGTATAGAAAAATGATGAGGAAGGAAAAGCAGTGCCAGGTGTTACAATTCTCGTTACTCGAAAAAGGAGGAACAAGGCCACAGTATATACCATGGTCACACATGGATCGAGAAAATCTAAAAAATAAGCTTCCAATGTTGACATCGGGAGCCCGAAAATTGATACATGAGCTAGAAAAGATGATGGGATGGAACACTGTGGCTATCAGGGATATTAAGGGTCTTTTAATCGCCATACTTGGTGATAGAGCAGACAATATGTGGACACGTGCAGGTTACCCTGGCGTAACTACAGTTAATACCGCACAGGATGGAGATCCATTTAACAATTGCAGAGCCATGGTATGGAAAGCATTATGATTGCTGTACCCGGATACTTCTGACATGGAAGCTATAATGACACATAAAATGAAGGAGTCAGAAGATCCATTGCTTTACATTCAGAATTTCCAAAACACATGGGTGCTGGAAACGAGGGAATCTTGGGGGAAATCCATACTCATGTTTTGCCATATATTGTGCCAAGGGCTGCCAGATCAGGTAAAGAAGCAGCTCAAGAAATTGGTAGGAATTGAGGCCAAACCATGGTTTGAAATACAGTGGACCATAGCTCACTATTGCAGGCTGCTGCAAGAGAAAAATCTCAAAAAAGAGGCTGCACGAAAAGCTGAAGAGGCAAAATTAGTGCAGAAGAAATTGTCAAAATATGCCATTGAAGCGGCAAAGATAACTAGCACAGACAGATCGAACATACAGCCAGGGGAGCCGACTTATGAATTTCCCGAGGGGTGCCCAAATATAGGAAGTGACATCACCGGCAGGTATGACCACATTTGCACGTAGTTGCCAACTTGGTGCCAGGGGCGGTGGATGGAAACATTGACTAGCATGTACTGCATATACTAAAGTCAAGTAAGAAGGAGGTTTAAGCCTTCCAGTTGCATTCCAGTAGGCCATCACTGCCCCTACTGCACCCCTCTATAATCATCCAGGTTGTAGTAGCCCTCAAAAGGCAGAGCAACACAACTAGGATGGGAGAACAAGATGTTTGCTAAACAGAAGGCACAACTGCAAGATGGAGCACCACCACCAACACCAAAAAGAAGTTCCCAATTCAAGGGAAAACAAGTAAAAAAGTTTCAACATCCCTCCACAGGCAGCTCTGGAATTGCCAGTTGGGGTACACTGCATGTAAATGTAATGTAAGTGTAAACAGTACCCTATTTCTAAATGAGTGTTTGTTTAGTACTTGGTTAAGCTTATGAAATCCATTCTTACCCCCACAACTGTCATGTTACCTAGAGTAAAACTCCTAAGGCAGGCTTTAGACTTCCTAGATGAATGTAATCTGTGATGATTTCTGTTCTTGATGTCATGGCCATACTTTAGTACTGCAATGAGGTCAGAGTTCTAATTGTACTTTACCTCTCCACGGCTTTCAGTACAACCAACCATGCCATCCTGCTTTGACTGTGAAGTTGTGGTATGTTCTCCCACCTCGACTTCGAGAGCTGTCTGACCACCTCCATTTTCTTAAGGCCTTAAAGACAATCCTTAATGTTTAAATCTGTCGCTTAGGGGATTTTCAGCAGTCCAGCTCCTCAGCGCCCAGATGTCTTTGAGCCTTGGTTTAAGGCTTTATAAAGGAAAATACAATACAATAAAACATCATCTCAAAGCTCTCTAACGAAGTTAGGTAAGGATATTGGTCCCACAGGAAAACAAGCAAGATAGCTAAACGGATCAATGCACCAACTACAGATAGTTGTGTGCATAAAGGGATTTCAATGTGAAGGAGTGGACCTGAAAACGAATGTACATTTACGTTCTGTATTTTTGCATAGGGTAAAAAACAGCTTTCCCTCACCCGGATGAAGATTATTGTATTAATAAACCAGGGGAAAGAATTTGAAGGTGCAAGTACTAGCCAGGCATAAAAAGCCTCTCGCCCACACACATACCCACACACCATTTCTTACTCAGCACTAGCAAATTACCATTAGATAATTGCTAGTGGGAAGTGCGAATTATTTTGAGGCCCAAATAAACTCACAGTTAAAGGGTGCTTCTTGGTTGATGGTTGTTCTCATGTTTATACAGTGCGCGTATACGCCAACGAGGTCACCTAGCGCTGTCCACTACAGTCACATGGATGGAGATTTAAAACACTGTACCCTACTCTAAAAGGACAACTTCTAAGGGCAGTGTGGGTACCTGTAGACTCTCATAAAGCTAACAAGAGGGTTGCTCACTCGGGAAACACCCATTTGTTAAGGTGTTTCCAAAAACTGGTATGGCCTGTACTGAAGTCCCCTGTCAGGACCCTGGTGCATGTGTGAGGGTACCTCAAGGGGTTGGGTCCCACCACCCACTTCATGATGGAGGACCTGGATCAGTGTAGGGAGGGTCCTCTCCGCAACACAAGGAGTGGGCGGCATGGGACGGCTTCATATTATCATAGAGTGATGATAATGGTAGCTGGACTATCAGTGAGATGTAATGGAATAGAATAGAAAAACCTGCAATATTAGAGTACCTGAGCATTTCATGACAACACAGCCAATGATGGAACTCTGCTACTTGGTCATAATTTGGAGAAAGCTAGCAAATTAGAGCAAGTACCAAAAGGCCTGGCACATGCCTCTCCAGTACCTATACAAAAGAAAAAAACTGTTGGCTTTGTCAAGGTTTGCTTCTCCTGCAGTGAACCCACACATGCTTACTTCTTATGCATAAACCCAGCTCCAATTGCACTCTATATATTCAGGATCATAAAAGTGTGTCAATAATCAGACATCATATTCCACGCTTGATTAAGCAGAATACACCTTCTTCGGTAATGCATTTATCACAACTAGTAAGATGACCATTCCCAAAACCCTAACTGAAAGGTGTTTCACAATCACTGGCCCCTCCTCTATCGTGTACATCCAAACACCACTCTATTTCACACCATATCCCTCACTTGCATACCATATGCCCAGGATTTGACTCCTATGCCCAATATTTTCAGTAGAACATGCTCCACATTTGTGTTATTTACTAGGCCCACATGCGCAACCCAATACTCACTTCCTTTTGCATTCCCACATTCCCCTCATTTGACATTTTTCCTCATCATTTTTGTCGTTACACGTGCCCTCATTAGCGCTTTTATATCCTAAAATGAAACACTATTCACCAAAATTAATGCATGCTCTCTGTTGCTAGGATGCCGTAGAAATGTTTGCATTTAACAGGAATTCAGTGCAGGAAGCAGATGAAAGGACATACCAATTGAAGGCACACTTGGTTAAGACATTTTTATTTCACCACAATTTTTTAGAAATTGAGGGACAGGTGCAAAGTACACCCAAACCAAAATGGATGGAGGCACGTATGTAATGCAAGAGGGGTGCACATATATACAAATACATCTTGCTTTGCATCTGTGCCTCCATTTCTAAAAATCGTTTTAGGTTGGGTGTACCTCTACATATGTGCACCAGGGTGCACAGAAGTAGAAGTATCCCCAACCCAAAATGATTTTTAGAAATTGAGGGACAGATGCAAACACGAGCCTCTTGCTTTACATCTGTCCCTCAATTTCTAAAAATAATTTTTTACCCGGCGTTTACCCGGGCCGCCAGAGAGAGACACAGTATGGATGGAACAAAGGACCGCATACTCAGCACCCCTGCATACAGCAGGTCAATAATCAAAGGCAGGTTGATTAAGGCTGTAATGGGTTTTATCCCAGAGGGAGAGGCTTTCGAGGAAGAGGTTTCCAGGGTAATCAGGGAGGTTTTCACAAGATTTGACATCATTCATGTTCAGACAAATGCATTGGAAAAGTACAAGGTTACCTCAAGGGTACTGTGAGTCTCCTTCGATTTTCAACATAGTCCTGCAGATGGACTTAAGCAATATTGTATTGGAGACTGTGGTCTGCAATATGTGGACGACATCTTAATTTGCTGCATAACAGAGGAAACGTGCAGACACGATTCTATTCAGCTATTGACTGTATTGGCTGAGAAAGGATATAAAGTTGACAAAGAGAAGTTGCAATACTGTCAACAAGAAGTGCTGTACATAGGTCAGCTGATCTCACATGAGGGGAAAAGGGTTACCCCCGAAAGGGCTGAGGCCATATAAAAACACTGCAAAGCCACACACGATAAAACAAATGCAGAGTTTTCTAGGATTATGCAATTATGTCAGGGTATGGGTCTTTGACGACAGCTCTTATACCAAGCCCTTGTTACAAGCCCTAAAGAAAGCACAGGGGACGAAAGAAAACATTAATTGGACCGAAAGCATGGAAGAAGGGTTTGTCGAACTAAAAAAGACCCTTTGCATGGCACCAGTTGTAGGGATTCCCAATTATGCAGAGGAATTTTACATGTTTTCATACACGAATGGCAGTTTTATGACACCAGTACTCACACAGAGATCCACGTTGGGATACAAGCCCTTGGCATACTACAGTGAGAATTTGGACCCAGTGATGAGAGGTCACTTCCCGTGCGAACAGAGTTAGCTGCCACAGCGTTCGCCATAGAGAAGGCTACAAAACCATTGTGATGGGATGCTCATGTTCGTCGAGCATGCACTATTTGCCATTCTAGAGAATCCAAAAGGCACATTGACATCTCAGAGAGCTTCTGCATATGAAGTGATCATATCAAATCCATTAATTAAGATAATTCGATGTAAGATAGTGAACCCTGCTATGTTTATAGCAGCGCAAGTCACTGAAGGAGAGCCAATCCATGACTGCGCGAACTATGAAGAATTTTATGATAAGATTCCCAGAGTGAAAGAAAATGCATTGGCAGAAGGAGAAATTGTCTTCGTTGATGGTTCTTCGAGGATCGATCAAAATGATGGGCAGAGATATACAGGCATCGCTGTGATGAAGCACACAGCAAATGGAGAATTTCGAGTACTCATTAGTGCACGATTACCATCTCATTATTCAGCACAAGCTGCAGAATTATTGGCGTTGATACTCGCACTCGAGAATCACGCAGACCAGGAAGTGACGGTGTACAGTGACTCGGCCTATGTGACATCAACAGTGCACGCAGGTCTAGCATGCTGGAAAAGGAGGGGCTACCTCCGAGCGGATGGCACAACAGTGCAGCATGCAGCCTTATTGGAAAGGCAGATTAGGGCACTACAACTCCCAGTGGGCATAGAAGTCATGAAATGTGCCAACCACACGAAGTGAACTGACTTTATCTCATGAGGAAATCAAGCAGCTGTATTGCTCTCCCCAGAGTGCACGGAAAAACATAAATCACCAATGCAATTATAGAGCAAATACGCCGAAAGACTCAATAACTCGCAACCACACACTCTTAGAAGATAATCAGCACTTATACGGCTATTTATTCAAAGCTTAGAAGCAACCAGTGATAACATAGAAATAACTCACAGAAGTAACCTAGACATAAATCACAGAAGAAGCAAAGAATTCAAAAGGAAATACATCACCGTCAGCGTAACTGGATTCCTCATCTCGGCCAGAAGCGGCTAGAAGACCCAGGGAACATCCAGGTCGAGAGCACCAGAGCTCACAGGACCGCCGGATGTAAGCATCCTCCTCCGGCTGAAGTCTCACCTGACGACCTCTGGGTTTCCGCATATATACACACTCCGAAAAGGGGTGTCAGTCTTGAACCTTCTGGAAATGGCACTTGCGCAGCTGATGAGCAGCCGTCGGTTGCCAGCTGGGTCAATCGACAGCCACCCTCAAGGAGCAGAGTGCCTCCCTCCTCTAAAAACACACTCCGCGGAGAACAGTAACAAACCATAACAAAGTTAGCTTTCCCAGCAGAAATATCCTTGACTGCATACCAGGTTTGGAAAGCATGTTTTCCTCAGCACCGTGAATCTAACGCTCAGCAAAATGTGTGCAGATTTTCACTGCGGCATGAAGTAAATATCCATCATGGCTCCTAGCGCTCCCAGAATGCACTGCGCACCAGCGCCATTTTAGTTCAAGCATAACAGCAGCAGACACAGAAGCCAAGCGTGTGTTGACCAAAGACAAAATAATAGTGAATGTGGAAATAACTGATGTACACGAGAGAATGATTGTTGCATGAAGTGAACCTGAAAGTTACAGTAATATGGAGAAAACGCAATTAGCGTAACTCTGAGGGGAGGCACCGCAGGAGGAGAAAATCCCCTGGAAGCGGAGAGGGTTTTCTTTAAACACCTCCGAGAGCTTTTGTTGACAAGACAGCACTGGTAAACTGGTGATGCCTATAGCCTTATTAAAGATAGCACTGGAACAGTTACACTATCCAGCACACACGACGAAAGAGAATTTAGCAGCGATGATTACTGAAGACTGGTTTATTCCGAACTTGGCAGAGCACGTTCATTTTTTATGGTAAACTGTATAATCTGCCATCAGTTCATAGCTGGGCATACACTACGAGTAATTAGAGCAGTCATACCAAGGCCCAATGGACCTTTTCAGCACCTGCATGTCGATTATGTCGATATGATTCAAGTATGTAACGGGTACAGGTACCTAATAGTTGTGGTGTGTCCATTCTCTAGATGGATAGAAGCAGGTCCATGTACACACCCAGACTCTACCTGTGCGGCCAAATTTCTGGTGAGGGAGGTATTTCCCAGATGGGGAATATATGAGGTCAGACAATGGGCCTCACTTTGTTAATGCAGTCTTTGAACAGATCAGCTTGTTGCTAGGTATAAAGCACACATTGTCTTCTGCGTATCATCCTCAAGGTAATGGCGTATGCGAGAAGCTCAATGGCCTGTTAAAGGAAAAGATAGCCAAGTTGAGGCTTACTCTAAAGAAGGGATGGCTACACTGCCTTCCACTGGCACTGTGGGCGCACAGAGACCAGCCTGGTTCTGACCACCACCTTATACCGCATGAAATCGTAACAGGCAGAAGGATGCACACGCCACTGACACCCCGAGATAGAGCTAGATGTGATGCTAGCCAACAGGGGAAGTGTTAGGATCAGAAATGCAAAATTACTTGAATTGCATGACATCTTGTCTTACTGTAATTTCAGGACAGCTGCAGTGACGAGAAAAAGGGTGCAGGGCAGCACAGAACACAGAAGGAGATGCTACAACAGACCAACTTCAAGGTTTAGGTGTTCCACAACTATTCCCTGGGGACACGGTCCTGGTGAGAAACCACACAAGAAAATAGTGGGACGAGCCAAGGTTCAACAGTCCATTCAGAGTGGAGGACGTCACTCCCTCTGCAGTCAAGTTACAAGGAAGAAGAGCATGGATCTTCTTGGGTGACATCAAGCCATATATCGGAGGAGACCCTCTGGCTGCACCGGAACGAATAGAGCCTACAGACAACGGGGAAGAACCACAGCACGTGCAGACGAGATCCATAATGAGGAAGAAGGACGCATGTTCAGCAAAATAAAGGCTAATTACTTTTTGCAAAGTTGTGGCTTGATTTTGGACATTTCCTCTAAGCATAAAAGGGGATACGGACACAAACACGGACACTCTGTGCATTTTAGTTGCAGGGTGAAGAAGAAAAGTGCACACATAAGCCACAACATAGTCTGTTGACTTTGAACTTTGGACTGAGGCACACTGAAGCCAGATCTTGTTGGGAGGCACACCAATGTCTTGACATTTCTTCGAGATCTGGCAAACACAGAACGTTTGAGTATAATCCTGAATGGAATCATAATTCAAGTTGCTCTTCAAGCCCATTCAAAATCACAGAGGGCTGTAAACTTTCCGCTGATGGACAGATTGAGAAAGTGTTGCCAGAAAGCTTCACTCCTGCTCATGATGACAACGAGACGACATGTCTTCTGGAGTGAAACAGATAAGAGGCATTGATTGGGAGCTTGTTTATTTTGAACACGCAAACTAAGAGACTTGCTGAACTTATTACCTTATTTTGACATTTTCATATGCAGAAAAATGAACTGTTTCCAGAGACAATAGACAATCTATTATTCAGGCATAGAAGGACAATCATTCCAGTATCCGCAACCTACGAGCAGAGGCAGCAGAACCCCGATATAACAGTACCTAGAATGTATTAAAGAGTTAGTTTTCTCTTACTTAGACGATTGAGATCCGCAACCAAAACAGTAATCTTATCCTCCCTCAGGAGGAGGAGAGACACTCGTATTGTTCCAGAACTAAGTGTTGTAGGTTAACATATAGAGGAATGATGTAAATATGCATTATATTCATCATTGTTTTACTGTCACTGACTATTTGAACTGCATTTTTCATTGGTGCACAAAGCGTTCCGATTCCAGTGCACCCACCTAATGATGTAAGCATGAAACTCACAAAGGTTCTCAGACCTTACATTCCAGTCCCTAGAAGGTCTAATAGCGGAATGAGTGAACTTAAAATGGATGTGATGGGCAATAACACACACACACACTTTTGGTAACAAACAAATTGAACAGCCAGAGACATGGTCGGCAGAGCAAACATGAGAAGGGGTTAATGAAAAACATACACACGTAAACGATGAGTGCAAATACACCAGGTTTAGTGTCAATAACTACAGAACCACAGTCAAAAGAAGGGGAGAAGTTTGGACAACCAGTATGAGAAGTTCCACACCAAGAGAAGCCGAAGCACACATGGAGAAAACTGAACTTTTAAGGAGATGAAAGGAGTTGAAGAATAAACAACCAGAGGCAGCATTGGCAAGCACACCTGATCCAATGAAGAGAACAAGTACAAGTCCTGAAAAACAATCACGTGCAGAGATGATAGCAGAATCAATTTGGCCGTTCATAACCCGAGCCAGTAAAAGACAAGAGAACAATTACCAGACTTTCTCCTACTCAAATGGTACAGATGAAGATGCCTGAACCATGGATGGAGATGCCTGAGAATCCTGCAGCAAGAAGAAGCTATATGGATGCGATTAAGGATGTGATGATAGCAAACTACATGAAAACCTTGAGAATCAGAAGAAGCACACAGGAAGACAACAACAAACTAAACGACTACCTGAATAGCACAGCACACTTGGGAAATAACATGTGGTACCAACATATGAAAGAAGTTGGATGACGAAATTCCGAGAAGGAATGCTTTGTTTGTGCACTCCTACCGCACAGCATGGGGAAGTAAAAAATCTTTGTAGCTGTGGAAATAGATGCCACGACAGCACACTGTCTATCACATATAGCAATGTGCAAGACCAGAGGCCAGTTCATGGGAAGTGATGCTTCACTCAAATGGGCAACTGAAGCAACTGATCCAAATGAAGACAATTATGTCCAGGACATAAAGACAAGAAATAATGGAAAAAACAAAGAACATTGTGATCAGATATGAAAAGCCTGGAGTTAAAGGAGCAGAGATCAGAAGAGAGGCAAACCAAAGACTGAACATTCAGGGAAAAACTCCAGAAGAAGCTTGGAGTTGAAAGAACAGAGGCCGAATGCACATTTGGGGAACAGTGCTTTCTCCAGATGGATGGGAGAAAGGAGTAGTGATCTGCAGAGCATGGATGATCATTGGACAATATAAAGAAACAATTGAAAATGCACAGATGATATGCAAACCATTATGGCCAAGACTTGCTAAACTATTGACATGGGTCGAAGACAGATTAGGACCCTTACAGATAGTGCCATTGGAGAGCCCAAAATTCTGATTCAGAAATAATGGTACAAGAAAAATGGGAGAGAATCAGAATTGTGTCCGAGTCTTTGACACTCCAGGAATGGTACATGGTACTGCAGTGTTAAAGTACCATTATTGGGCATGTGGATCCAAAGCATACATCAGAATGCTGAAGAATTGGGGCGGTATATGCACATTGGTGAATGTCCATGTCCCAGCATTGGGGATTTCAAAAAGTGATCTGATTATTGACAGTTTCCCAAAAGCAGATACTCACCTGAGAAAGAAGAGATCTAATGAACTGATGAACCGAATGAAGAGAGAGAATTACTTTTCTGCCAAATCAGAAGAAGCCTTTCATGTGATCCTGTATGAACACAAGCTGTTCAGTCTAACCTCATCAGTGTTCACAACAATTCTGATGCCAAGAGTTCAGGTTGGGGCAAATACTAAATGGTTGCAGATAACCAGATGGGAGTTACTGCAGACCATCAACATGGCCATGAAAGGATTCAATGCAATCAAAGAAGAGTTAACAGTGATTAGACTAATGACGCTACAGAACAGATATGTCCTTGACATGATCACAGCTATGGATGGAGGTGTTTGTGCAAAAATCAGAGAATCATGTTGCACATTTATACTATCTCACGATGACGAAAATGGGACCTTAACAGAGGCCATAGGTATGCTGACGAAACTACAGAATCAAATGATTGATGAAACTGACGAAGTTAAAGATGACAGCGGGCTTGGATCGTTATTTTCATGGATTCCGCATTGAATGGCAGATGCATTCGAATTCCTAGGAGCCCTCCTATTGATGATATTGCTTGGATTCTGTGTTATCAAGATATTGATATCTCAGTGCCAGAAAACATCAAAAAGGCCATAGGGGTGAAGATCATGATTGATGTCCAGTCAGGATGTAAACCCAAGGACCTGATTGATGAAGAAATAGGATACTTTGTGAAAGCCAGCATTTTTGCACCAGAAGGAACAAAGTTTCGATATCCAAAGAAGCATAGAAATTATGTGGGAAGATGGATCTATTTCAGTCCAAGTGGACAATGTCAACTTATGACATGCAACAAAGATGAGCATCTAAGAACAGCAGAAAGCTTGAAAGGAGTCATAAAGCTATAGACCCCAAAGAGATATTTCTTCAGACTATGTGTGGACCCAGAGGATGAAATAAAGATGGACCCAGAGGACAAAATAAAGATGGATCCAGAGGATGAAGTAAAGGTGGATACAAAGGAAAAAGTGAAAGTGGTCGATGTACCAAGCACGATTCGCACTCCAACCACCCATTTTGAAGTACCAGGAACATTCACGCTGAAATATGTGACATATGATGAACAACAAATAAACCAGCAGAGAGCCGCCGTGTGCCTCTGTCCAGTACCTATCAGAAGAAAAACACCTGTTGAAGTACCGAAACCTAAGGAAACCTGGACAGTAAGGTACCCATTGAGTAAACCATATCGACAAGTGAGACAGAATGACGTTTGTTGGAATGCAATACCTGAAGAAGCCAAGCAGACACTAAAAGACAAATGGTGAAGTCATAAGAACCGAGACTGACTCACATAAAGAAAATATAACGACCTAAGAAGGATGAAAAGAGAAGAAAACACCATGGATAAGTGACATCCCGACACTAAGTGAAATAATTGATGTCAAAATGTCAGAAACTTATGCCATGAGCACGATGAAGATATTCAGTTAGTTTAAACGTATACACATGCTCATTAACCGCAAGAAGAACAGAAAGTGTGAGGCTTGCTTATGCTTAGTAGTAAGATAAATTGCGGCAAGCGCTGCATATGCATATCTACCTCAAGAAATCACTTTATATAAGTATACTTCCACTATGCACAAGAGCAGAATTAACCATAGATTACTAAAGGTCTCAAAGGGAGAGCTTTACAGAAAACAAATCGAGAATTAAAGACGGAGAAAAACTCAGACGAAGACAACCATGCCAAGAAGCCAAGGTCATATCGGCTGAAATATACCAACAGTGGATACAATTAATGAAAAGAAGATCAGAATATCCTGCACAGAACTGTCAAGATAAGCCACATATGGCAGACGACTTGCAGAATTAAATCGAATACACGAAATTGCATGGAGAAGAAGACGATTTCACGGTGTCGGAATCACGTGACCAAGCAAGAAGGAGGGATGAAACTTTCATGCCTACGCGTGGACCCTGGCCATGTTCAGACGCCTTAACTTTCCAGACCAAGAAGCAGACTCGAGGCCAAAATACAAAGAAGTAATTGACACATGGACACTGAGGTGATGATTGATTGTAACAATAATTGGAGGGAGGCTGGGATTCCGGTGAACTCCCTGCACCTGGCCGACTAGTCTGCACGCCGCCAGGAGCAAGTGCAAAAGTATGAGTTGGGTTGATGCCAACCCAATCATAGTGGGCCTTCTAATCTAGGGGCCTATAGTTAGTAGAACCAATGAGATGTCGTACTTGTAGTGATGTTTACAGTAGCCATTTTGAAGGAAGGGCTTAGTTGCCCCACATGACATCGTCTATCCAATCCCCTCTCCCCATTACCATACACAGATATAGTACCTATATTAAAGTTACCTCCCTAGAACCAAACAATTTGCATGCTAAGTTTTAAGAGTTACACTTCGGTAGTGACAAGTTTTTGGTATAAATACTATGGGCCTCATTACATGGTAGGCGGTAGCCATGGCGCTATTAGCGCCATGGCTGTCCCCTTACCGCATTCCGGGTCCATGTTCCCGGAATAGGGACTTACCGGGTCATTCCGACCCTGGAGGACCCGGTAAATCCCCATTCCGGGAACCATTTCCCATTGCCATTTGAGCCTCCATAGGGCTCAATGGGAATGGGGAAGGAGCTAATAACGGTACCGCAATTTGCGGTACCGTTATTAGCTCTGAAGTCCCTTAGCAGGTCGGGGAGGGACCCGCCAAGGGACCTCGTAGTAGGGCGGTAATCCCTTACTGCCTACCATGTAATGAGGCACTATGTTTTTTCTGAAATTAATTGGAGTTGAAGTGAGAAGGAGGATCGGGCAATTGCTGATATTCATGAACTCCCCGTTTTTTGTAATTGTCATTAAACAACTCTTTTTGCCAATCTATCGAGTTGTCATTATTGATTTGATGCAAGAGTATTAATCTGCATCCCCATCCATCTCGAAGGTGTTGAAACTCATCTTAAAGTGCTGTTGGGAAACCCCCATTCCTATGGGCCGGCTGGGGTCCCTACTGCAGAAGCATAAACACATTTTTTGGTCTCGTACTAACGGTCTATATTGTTCAATTACCTCATAGGACAACAATATTCAGAAGGTCTTTTGTAATCCGAGTGAAAGCCTGGCCGTGTAATTTTCCATTCCATAAAAAAGTATAGCATTTTCAGATGTCTACATTTTTTTCCACTTGTAAATCTGAAATGACTTCCCATGTTTCTGTCAATTGCAGACTCCTTCCTTCCTTCCTTCCTTCCTTCCTTCCTTCCTTCCTTCCTTCCTTCCTTCCTTCCTTCCTTCCTTCCTTCCTTCCTTCCTTCCTTCCTTCCTTCCTTCCTTCCTTCCTTCCTTCCTTCCTTCCTTCCTTCCTTCCTTCCTTCCTTCCTTCCTTCCTTCCTTCCTTCCTTCCTTCCTTCCTTCCTTCCTTCCTTCCTTCCTTCCTTCCTTCCTTCCTTCCTTCCTTCCTTCCTTCCTTCCTTCCTTCCTTCCTTCCTTCCTTCCTTCCTTCCTTCCTTCCCTCCCTCCCTCCCTTCCTTCCTTCCTTCCTTCCTTCCTTCCTTCCTTCCTTCCTTCCTTCCTTCCTTCCTTCCTTCCTTCCTTCCTTCCTTCCTTCCTTCCTTCCTTCCTTCCTTCCTTCCTTCCTTTCCTTCTTTCCTTCCTCCCCTCCCTCCCTCTCCCCCTGAGAGACAGGAAAAGTCTGAGAGACAGAGTGAAAGAAAGAGAGAGAGAGTGTGCGATAGGTCATGGGGGAGAAGGAGATAGAGAGGGAGAGAGTGCATGAGAGAGTGGCTGGGATAAAGACAAAGTGAAAAAGATAGAAATTTGTGCCTTCACTCTCCATACCATGGAAACTCATCCCTTCACTCTCTATGCCACGGAAACCTGTGCCTTCACTCTCCATGCCATGGAAACTCATGCCTTCTGTAAAGGAGGCATGGTATCAAACAGTGAAGACAGACACAAGTGACCACAGTTCAAGGGTGTTAATTGAACTTCAATGGTTTGATAAAACGTCTCTCTAAACCTAAATCTCAGGATGGGAGCAAGCTACGACCATCAAATAATAATAGCTCAGTCCTAGTGGAGTCTGTCAAAATAAAAGGGCCTTTACTAAAAAACCTGTTTACAATTGTTACTTGTAAATACAAAATGGTGTGGAATAACAATGTACGTAAAAGAAAAGTGCTCAAGGAATGATATGCCAGGATTGTTGAGCAGTTAACTTCCCTTCCCCACATTTTCAGCACATTTTAAGGTGGCACGAGCTGGCATCACACACTCTAGCTACTTGGCCATGAGGTAACAGTTGAACACATAGGCATTAGGGCCTTCCGCCAAAGTCTCTCTCGCAATGACAGTCTCTTAGTTCAGGTGGCCTGATGCAGCAAACAAAACATAATGGTTCCTTTTCTTTGTCAAGATTTCACTTTCACAAGTTCAAGACTGGTCTCCATCCTTCGGGCTCGGACCACAGGTTTCCCTCCTCCTGGCTCAGACCCCTTTTATACATTGTTCACAGTTTAGTCTCCCTCGTCTGGGATCTGATCAGGGATCCCCGTCGTTCACGCTCAGATCACATTTTCCACAATATTCACAACTTGGTCTCCCTCGTTCGGGATCAGATCCCCTCTTGATACCAGAATTGAAGACTTTCGAATGTGCGATGGCATCGCAGGACCACTTTGATTCACTTCACACAATTTAAACTTCACATGAATCTTCTGCTTTCATTTCCTTTCACCAAGATATCGTACGGAGAACTTTGATTGAGCACATTCACAGTGCCGGACCACTCTGTCAACGGTATTGTATCTTTTCTTCTAATGTTCAATATTCACTAGCAATTTAGCTTCACTGGCATCTTTCATCAAACACATTTAACAATGCTCCTTCCAGCGCTCACTTTACAATGTTGCCATTTGCAACCTTGACTTCAACAAACTCCCCAACTCACCGGCTGTCTTATTCTCTGTAGCTTCTTTGTTTTTGGAGCCAAGGACAATACCATGGCGTCGGCTGCTCCTCCCTACCTTGGTCAGTAACGTGGGAGGACCCTCGATAACCCCGACACACAATGCGGGTTTCTTTAGCCTTGTTTCCTGGTCTTACGTTTTCTGCCTTAAGGTTTCTTGAAGGTAACAGCTTTCTGTCAACAAGGTAAGTGGTGCTGCCCCTCTCACAAACCTCTCGTGCTTGGACGTCTTTCTTCCCTCGTTCAACTGCCAACTCGAAACTGATGTACCTTCATGTATTTTTCCTCGCTCAGATTGTGCTCTCATGCACCATCTTTTATCCGTGTGGGGAAGTCTGATGGAAGTCAGGTGTGTGTGATTGTCGATAATTGCCTGACCTCGCCTGACCATAGTATTGGGACATGTCAAGTACATGGCCTTTGTGTGAGTCTGTTTACTCTAAATATCCCATCAGGTAGGATTGGATAAAGGTTTTACAGGGAAGCGAGGGATGCCGTATCTCACCATGTGGTGTCCCACTCCCCGAGGACCCCTCACCCAGGTGATCCTCCCGCACTGGTCCACCCCCCATGGTGTAGATCTAAAGACAATGGCCATGCCCTGGGCACCTGAGGGAGAGATCCACAGGGACTAGCAGATGAGACACCTTTGGGTTTCTCACACTTCCCATCCCTTCACTCTCCATGCCACAGAAACTTGTGCCTTCACTCCCCATGCCACAGAAACTCGTGCCTTCACTCTCCATGCCACGGAAACTCATGCCTTCACTCTCCATGCCACAGAAACTTGTTCCTTCCCTCTCCATACCACGGAAACTCATCCCTTCATGCTCCATGCCACAGAACCTCAAGCCTTCCCTCTCTATACGATGGAAACACATCCCTTCACTCTCCAAGCCACAGAAACCCATGCCTTCACTTTCCATACCACATACACTCACGTATTCAAACTCCATTCGACAGAAACCTGTGCCTTCACCCTCCATGGCATGGAAACATGTGCCTTCACTCTCCATGCTATAGAAACTTGTGCCTTCACTCTCTGTGCCAGGAAAAGTAGTGCCTTCACTCTCTGTGCCACGGAAAACTCGTGACTCGACTGTCCATACCACAGACACTTGTGCTTCACTCTCCCTGCCATGGAAACGTGTGCCTTCACTTTCCATACCACAGAAACTCATGTATTCACACTCCATATGATGGAAACCTGTGCCTTCACTCTCCATGCCACGGAAAGTCGTGACTTTACTTTCCATGCCACGAAAACTCCTGCCTTCACTCTCCATTCCACGGAAACCTTTACCTTCACTCCATATATGATATGATATGATATGATAAGGCATTTGTAACGCGCCTATACACAAGTGTTTCAAGGCGCGACGAGGCAGGGGGGGGGGGAACAAGGGGAGACAGACAACGATCTTACTAGGCCAGGTGTCATTCAGATCGCGCAAGTGCAAGGGTAGAGGGGAAGGGAAAAGTGCATGGGGAAGGGAGAGGGGAAAGTGCAGTGCAGGCTTATAAGCATACAGCATACAGGATAAATAACAAGGGCCAGCTGGTGGCAAGTGCGAGGTAAGTGCAGACAAGTGCTGGGAAGGGGGGCTGTATGGATACAGACACAGTCCCGTAGTGCAGGGGTTGCTGTGGAGGCAGTGCAGGGGAGAGTGGCTGGGCCGAGAACGGTGAATGGCCCAGTTGCAGATTCAGTGCAGTTTCAGTAGTATTAGCAGGGGAGAGGGGGAGAGAAAGCGGAGGCAAAGAGGAAGGTTTTGAGGTGCTTCCGGAACCGGAGGTGGTTCTCCTCAAATTTCAGGGAGGTAGGAAGGCTGTTCCAGAGGGAGGCCCCTGCAGTGGAAAGAGATCTGCCCCCAACTCGTTGTTTGGAGAAGCGGCTGACCCTGAGGGAGTTGGAGGCGGATGAGCGAAGAGCTCGAGAAGGAAGATATTTAGGAAGAGAGAGTTGAAGGTATTTTGGCCCAAGGCCCCAGACGGCCTTGTGGACAATGCAGAGGGTTTTGAACTTGATCCTCGCAGTCACTGGGAGCCAGTGTAGTGATTTCAGTCCTGGAGAGATACGGTCCCTGGGCTTGAGGCCAAGGACAAGTCTTGCAGTCCTGTTCTGGATGAGTTGCAAAGGGCGGAGAGTAGAGGCGGGCAGATTAAGATAGAGGCTGTTACAGTAGTCCAGCTTAGAGAGAACCAGGGCTCTAGAGTCAGTGAGCTTCTGGGGGAAGGAGAGGAAAGGAAGGATACCTCTGAGGAGGTGTAGCTGGTAGTGTGACTTCTTAGATACGTCGGATATGTGAGGAGAGAAGGAGAGTGTGGAGTCGAAGATGACCCCAAGGTTTTTTGCCTTGCAGGTAGGAGTAGGAAGAGGGCCCAGAGAGGCCGGCCAGAGAGCAGCAGGGAAGGAGGGAGTGGGAGTGCCGATGAGTAGAATCTCAGTCTTACTGGCATTAAGGCAGAGGTCGTTGGCGGCACACCATTCCTGGATAGCAGAAAGACAGTCAGAGATGAGGGAAGGAGAAGAGGAGGCCGAGGGTAGCCTGAAAATGAGTTGGGTATCATCCGCATAGCACTGAAAGTAGGGGCAGAGAGCGGCGATGTGGTGGGCAAGAAGTGCCAGATACTGGTTGCACAGCCAGGGAGAGAGGTTAGATCCCTGGGGGACACCACAGGTAGAGAAGAAGATGTCAGAGAGGAAAGACCCCAGTTGGACCTGGGAGGGTCAATTTGAGAGGAAAGAGGTCAGCCACGTCAGATCCTGACCCGTGATACCGAGGTTATCACGGAGACGGTTGAGCAGGATGGTATGGTTGACAGTATCAAAGGCAGAATAGAGATCAAGCAAAATGAGAACACATGGAATGTTAGAGTCAAGGTTCGAGAGCAGGTCCTCACGGATGTTCAGGAGAGCAGTTTCTGTGCTTCTGGCAGCTCTGAAGCCAGACTGATGGTCATGAAGACTACCAACACATTCAGCATGGAGATTAAGCGGGGAGATGGCCAGTTTCTCCAGGATCTTGCACAGGAAGGGAGTGATAGAGATTGGGCGATAGTTAGCTGGGCAGGAAGGGTCGGAAGAGGGTTTCTTAAGAAGGGGGTGCACAAGGGAGTGCTTGAGAGGGGATGGGAAGACTCCAGAGGCGAAGGAGTGATTGCAGAAGTCAGCAAGGGCAGGAGCCAAGGAGTCAATGTGGTCCTTGATAGTTTTGGAGGAACAGGGGTGGACCTGTTTTGATGAGACTTTCATAGATCGGACTTGTCTTGAAACCTCGTCAGCAGAAAAAAGGGGAAAGGAAGAGAAGGAGAGAGGAGGGGTGGCTGCAGAAGAGCCAGAGGAAGGGCAGGGAATAGAGGGGGGGGGGTTATAGGAGGAGAGTGAGGACAGGATGTCCTGAGTTTTTGAAATGAAGTGAGAGGCCAGTGCCGTGCAGAGGGCCTGGGAGGGGACAGGAGAGGTAGAGACTGCAGCAGGGTTGGCCAGCTCCTTGCAGATTTTAAAGAGTTCGGCCGAATTGTTAGATGCCACAGAGATGCGGGCTTGGATAAGGGCTCTCTTCTTGGTGAGAACGGAGAGCCGGTATTGCCTTTGGAGCAGGCGACAGGCCAGTTTGTCAGAGGATTAACATGAAGCACGCCATTTCCTCTCTGCCACCCTGCACTTGCGCTTAAGGGTGACGAGATCCGAGTCATACCAGGAGTTACATTTGGCTTTGGGCTTCAGGCGGATTCTCATGACAGGGGCAAGGATATCAAGAGTATCAGATATAGCGGAGTGGAGAGTGGAGAGGGCTGTGTCAGGGTGGGAGTCAGCCGAAGGGGGAGTAGGGGGCAAGAAGGTGGCAGCGAAAGCCTCAACTGACACGCGCTTCATGGGTCGGATGACCGAGAAGGAAGGTGGCAGTGATGGGGGTGGCTTTGCCTGTGGGGTAGGGAGGGTGAGGTGGGAGGAGAGGAGAAAGTGATCACTCCAGGAGAGAGGAGTGGAGAGAGGGACAGAGAGGGGAAGGTCAGAGGAGATCAGGGAATCAAGAGTGTGCCCTGCAGAATGAGTCGGCCCAGACGGGAGAATAGAGAGTGAGAGAGAGTCGCAGAGGTTGCGAAAGAGTCCAGAGGGGGGACAGGAGGCATCCAGGTGGATGTTGAAGTCTCCAAGAAAGAGGAGTTGAGTGGTTGAGGACAGGAGTGAGGAGGAGAGGTCCGCCCACTCGGAGAGGAAGGAGGAAATTTGACCAGGTGGCCGATAGATAGTAGCCACGGTAAGGGAATGGCTAGGAGAGAGAGAGAGTCGGCAGACAAGACATTCAAAAGAGGAGTAGGTCTGCATGGCAGTAACAGTGGCAGGAATCCACTCAGGGAAGATAAGGGCCACACCTCCCCCCGCACGGTTGGGCCTGGGCACAGAGAGGATCTTGTAACTGTCGGGTAGGAGTGTGTCCATGGAAATGATAAGAGGGTCAGAAAAGGACAAATTGCCCTCTTGCTGGCATTTGTCAAAAAAGAGACAACACAGAGTGTGGTATGCTGAATGCAAGGTAACCAGTTTATTGCAATAGACTGGGGGAAAAATCAAGCTAAAAGCCAAGCTCTCACTCCAGAATTCTCCAATGTTTCAACAGACAACAGGAGTTTATATAGTACAAATGAGTGTTGTGATGTCACTGCTCATTGGCTCCCTCACCTAAGCTACATATGGAACCTATATGTGTGCACCCAGGGATTGGACAATCATTGTCTAAAACTCCACCCATGGACTTTCTCCTAAAAAGTGCTACCTCATCATATCTGGAAATTAATTGATAGGCCCTGAATTATTTCTGCAGTAAAATAAATATGTGCTAATCGGGTAATGCGGTCACACTAGCCATGAACTGGCTCCATGATGACACATTTTTGTAGCTGAGAGAGCGGGAGAGACAAGTGCATCACCTTGTGAAAACAAGGAAATAATATGAGGCAGGGTAACCAAAAATGAAACACACCAAACACAGGTTACAAAGGAAAATACAAAGTACTTTATTTTATACTGAATCCAGTTACAAAAGAACAGAACAAAATTCAGATAGCTATCGACCCTCAGTACAACACAGCGAACTCCGGCGTGGTTCGGTGTGCTCAGTGAGTGCAAATATTCATTGAAACAGTCAGGCTTTTATACATTTCTCCAGCCTGTTGTCCAGCCTGTCTTCAGGTTAACCATTCCATAAATAAGTTACTGCTCTAGGGTCCCTTGCCAGGTCAAATCTAGTTCATCTTAGGTTTATACATTAACAAGAAGAAATGGTAATAATGTATGCTCTAGGCCTAACATTACAATGCAGGACTTAATTTATACAATATAGTTAAGCAGGTGTTCTCATTCAATTATAGATCAGTTTCGGTGATACAGGTAATCCATTGCACACAGGTCAGCAGAAGGACAAGGTCTCAGCTCATGACCCTAACAAGTGGCCTGCAGGCAAGTTATACATAAGCTGTACAGAGGTCATGACAATCGAGTTCTGTTCTGAATAACATAGGCTACCATTTTAGGTCACATGGTGACTTTATAGAGCAAGAAAACCTAAAATGGTGGCTTGACCCAAAATGACAGTTTACATGGTTTCTAAGGTCAGGACCTTGCAATGCGAGTTTATTCACATGTAGTTTATAAGCAGCTTGTTAGCAGCTTGGCGTAGGCCAATATACATATATTCATAGCAATAGGAGGCACGATATAATTTCTAGTTTGACAAACCCTCCTTTTGGCCTATGCCAAGTGCTAAACTACTTCTAATCTCCCTGCAAATAACTCCATGTGTCATCGTCCATACACCCTGAATAGCTGTCAGAAATATCTATCGCCATTAGATCTTTTACTAAGATCTCATTCAGTACATACTCCTTAGAGGTTTTATCCGGGGCATGCACTTTATGTCCTATTGTACCTATCGCCTGAGCGCATCATTCCCCTAGCATTGAACATATACTTGACAGACATTGGATACAACAACAAAGAAATAGCAAAATTCCCAAAATAATCAGCAAGACTGAAAGCACTTTCCAACCCCAAGACCGCAAGAAGTCCCAGAACCAAGCGCTAAGATCCCAATTTCCATCGGGAACATGCACTTCTGAACTAAGAATGTGCAGATTCTGTATTGCCTTAAAAATAGTTGGGGAGGAACCCGGTACGAAAACACAGCAAGCAGACCCCACTAGTTTACATACTCCACCACATTCAGCCAGAATGACATCTAATGCCATCCGGTTCTGAAGCGCTACCAATCTGATCGCTTTCTGCTCTAAAGTCATATTATAGAGTATATCTGTGGTCCGGTTGATGGTTCTCTCCAGTACTCTCGCTAGTTTCCTGATATCCTCGGAATTCGCTATCTGCCCAAAGAATGAAAGGAATGATTTTGCTACATCTCCTAAAACCTGTGCTGGAGTGTCGCCATTCTCGTCCCGCCGTGGACGAGCCTTCGAAACCTCTACAGTACTTGCTATAAACACCCCAGGAAACAGGATTCCTAGATAACAAGTTCCCTGCCAATCCCTGGGCAACCATGGAAATGCTACATTACCGCAAACAAAATAGATAGGTTCGCCTACATACAAAGGTCTGTATTCCCCAGTCAAATTTGCAACGTTGGCACAACCTTTAAAATCTCCCATTGACCGGGTGCCATTCCTCTGTATGCAGAAAGAAACTGAATCGGGGCTATGGTTAACAGTATAAGAAGGAGGCACGGCATCCTTATTGCCTATCGGAGCCATTTTAAAGGAAATCAAAGATTGGAAAGGACGAGACAGTCTATCAGAAGGCCTAATAGAAGCAATATTGAGCTTACTCCTTTTTGCGAAAAGCGAGCATCCCAGGGGAGTCAGAACACGTTTCTCAAAACTATTCAAATTAGTGCCATCAAAGTTCCCTGAGATGCTATCGTTCCATCGGCCAAAGAACAGTGCTCTAAGTGAAGCATAACAAGCAGTTGTCAAAGGTAAAAGGTGAATATACCAACCTAGCCCCTTATCCCCATGTTGCGGTAAATGCGAGCAGATCCAACAATTGGTTCTGTTAAAGATTGCATGGGTAGCATTCATAATTAGAAGTAGAGTGTTATTTTGATAATTCCGTCTATGCAAAAGATCTCTAGGTGAAAAGGTATGTAGTTGCACAGAAGGAGTGGGAACAACAGTTATATTTTCAACAGGTAGGAAATCATTCAAAGGGTACATTCTCTCCAAATACCAAAACCCACAACCAACAGTTACTAAAAGTCCCGTGATTATCACCAGTAGACAACAAAACATTTTCGGGGCCCCCATACATATCTGCTCATTGTCTCTCCTAGTCAGATTATTGTCCAAAAGTTCAGTATGAACGGTAGCGGATGCGGGCATTGTCGTCTTCAATCGAGAAACACCAGCCAAGAGAACCTGAACAGACTTCAAACGACACAAAACAACGCCATTCGTGCCGCTTTAAACATTCCCCGACACCACCACATCACAGAAACCAGAAGTAAGTTAAATTGGCTACCTGTCAAACAGAGAATTTCACTCAAAACACTCGCCCTTACGCACAAATGCCTAGCCAACAAAGCCCCGATCTACCATGGTAGTCGACTGTCGCGCCACTCTACCTCCCGACCTCTAAGAACAGCCCAATCCCACTGTCTAGCAATTCCCAGATTTAAATTGCAAAAAGCAGGGGGCTCAAGTTTCCCCGTCTTAGCTTCCAAGTTATGGATCTCCCTCCCTGTTTCAATTAGAGCGGAAGACTCTTTCAATACCTTCAAAGCCAATACTAGATCTTGGCTTTTCAACCAGCCTTAAGGCCGGCTTCGCGTTTCTTCCTGACCTTCCCTGACTTGCCGACCTCTACTATCACCTATCGGCACTGAACCTACTGTACATATGTATATAAGATCCTCTTGTAAATGTATATAATGATTCTTTGTTATACCTGCATATCGGATCCCATGTGTAAATGTTTAATGATTCTCTGTTATACCTGCATATCTGTAACCTTTTACAAATTGCGCCCTGATGCCTCCGGGCCTGCTGGTTTGCGCGTTATAAATAAATAAATACAAATAAATACAAATTGTTTGTTTGCTGGCGACTCCGGTCACGCGTCTTCTTAATGTATTTTCCCACAACCCTTAGCCAGCAGAACCGTTTATGCAATTGGGCCAAAAAAAGGCAAGCCCTCAAATTCTTTCAATTGTACAGCAAGAGCCGTATTGCAAACCTATCTCCTTGGGCGGAGATTATACTTCACAGTTTCCGGTGCAAAAGAATCAGCAGACAGGATGTCATCACTTCCCACAGGAGGTGGCGAGTGAACGGAAGTTGGATCAGAAGATGGATGATCCACAAACGATGCAGTGAGAGAGCAAGAAGGCAAGATGGCCGTTTTGTTGGGCCTTACAACTTCCGGAACGGCCTCAGATACTCACCACCGTCTGCCGTTTCGGGTACGTTGGTTTCAATGTCGGCAAGGGGTTCTGCGTCTTCTGTATGGTATGGCACTGGGTGTGGGATCCGTTTGGTGTGGCTGCCGTGGATCCAGTGGCGACGTCCTCCTACCCGCACCGCAGTCTGAGTGACCAGGAGCACCTGGTAGGGGCCCCTCCAACGTGGTGCGAGGCAAGACGCTCTATCGAAGGATTTAACGAGGATCCAATCCCCTGGTCGTAGACTGTGACCGGGGCCCTCGTACCTCACCGGCAATGCCTCTCGCACCTGGTGATAAATTGAAAACAGGTTTTTAGTCAATTGGTTACAATAGTCGGAGAGAAGTACATTTTCTACATCGCGCAATGCGCAGCTTTTAGGCAAACCCCAAATATTAGCAGGTCTCCCCATTACCACCTCAAAGGGAGAGAGCCCAGTCTTAGTTGGAGGGGTTGTCCGCATTGAAAGTAACACAATCGGTAAGGCCTCCGGCCATTTTAGTTTGGTGCCGGCACACGTCTTAGCGAGCTTGTTTTTTATGATACCATTGTGTCTTTCCACTAATCCGGCGCTCTGAGCATGTCTGGCCGAATGGAATCATTTGTCAATTTGCAATGCCGTACATATCTGTAGAATTACAGTAGCGATAAAATGCGGACCATTATCCGACCAGATAACTCTCGGCAAACCGAACCGTGGGAAGAATTCCTTTAACATGGTCTTTGCAGTGGTCATGGCTGTAGCGTCTTTAACAGGGAAAGCCTCGACCCACTTACTAAAGGCGCAAATGACCGCAAGGACATATTTTAGATTGTTACATCGCTCCATTTCATTAAAGTCAAAGTGAATCACTTCAAACGGGACAGAAGGAGGCCCAAAGCTCCCTCTTGGAGTTGCTGTCCCCTTTCCCACATTGGGCCTCATTACAACTCAGGCGTTAAGGGTTAACGCCACCGTTAACCCTTAATGCCTGATTCTGATTTTAACGCCTGCTTTTAGCAGGCGTTAAAATCCATGGCGCTAACCTGCCATGGTGCTAATTACGCCGCCGTAATTTACGGCGGCGTAATTAGCGCCTTCCCCACTCCCATTAAGCCCTATGGGGCAAAAATGGGAATGGGGAAGGGAAAATGGGAAATGGGGATTTACCGCCCCACTCACCTTGGAATGGGGCGGTAAATCCGCCATTACCATGGTGTAAACGGAGTTTACACCATGGTGGTAAAGTTGGTGCACTTAGCACCAAGGTTGTAATGAGGCCCATTGTGTTGTAGGCAAATCATGCAATTTTGGACATAATGCTGGGCAATTTTTGAAATCTTATCATTTACCCAGACTTTCTCTAACATTCCCGTGATCTGTTGAGCGCACACATGTGTGGGACCGTTTGCCATGGTAACCATCATTACTATATAGGCATTAGGAAGCAACCATTTCCCTTCAACCATGTCCACCGAACACCCATCATCATCGAGTTTCCCCAAGCCCTCAGCCCACCTCTTGGATTCTTCTAATGTGGCATCGGCTTGGATATCCCATACAGACCCAACACCCTCATCCATTGCATAGGCATCTACAGTCTACCTTGAAACATACATCTCCGTGAAGAGATCAGAGGCAGTTTGTCTAGCTATTTGATCAGCGAAAACATTCCCTTTCCCTGATCATCTATAATCTTGCGATGTGCTGGGCACTTAATGATTGCTAACTGACTAGGGAGCGCAAGCGCTGAAAGCAATTGTACTATCAGGGAGCCATGTTGGATCTTGGTGCAATGCGAAGTTAAAAACCCTCTCTCTGACCAAAGTCTCCCAAAGTTGTGAGCCACCCCAAAGGCATACTGGCTATCAGTATATATGTTTACTGTTAGCCCTCCGGAAAGCTCACAAGCGTCAATGCTATAATCTCTGCGGCCTGCGCAGAGTTATGCGTAATTCTCTTGGTCTCCACAACCGTACTCAATGTAGTGACTGCATAAGCAGCTGTGGATGTACCATCCAGTAGTTTGAAGCAGGAGCCATCACAAAACAGCTCCCCTTGTGGGTTATCCAAAGGAGTGTCCCCCAAATCAACTCTGCCTTTTGTATCTTGTTCAGTAGTATACAGGAAGTCATGTGACTCTTCGTCACCGCAAACAGTATTTTGCGGGAAAGGTAGGAGTTCAGCCGGATTAAGAACGCAGCACCTCCTAATTTGAATGTGGGGAGCAAACAAGATTAATTCATATCTTGTCAGTCGTGCGGAAGTGAGGTGTTGCGTTTGGGTTTTGATCAATAGAATATCTACAGAATGAGGCACCATCAGGGTTGAATCATGGCCTAGGACCATTCCCTCACTCTGTTTTACAGACGCAGCAGCAGCAGCGACAGCGGGCAAACATCTTGGCAAAGCGCATGCAACAGGATCAAGGGCGGAAGAGTAGTAACCGCATGGCCTATTCTTCCCTCCATGTTCCTGCGTTAATACAGCCAAAGCACATCCATCACATTCATGCACAAACAACACAAAGGCCTTCTCATAGTTCGGTGTGCCCAAAACCGGCGCCGAACATAATGCAGTCTTGAGCAACTCGAATGAATGTTGATGCTCCGTATTCCATGGCAATGGCGAAGAAATACCCTTCTTCGTCAAGGCCAACATCGGTTTTATCACTAGTGAGAAGCTTGGGATCCATAACCTACAGTAAGAAGCCATACCTATCAAGGCTCTAACTTCCTTTTGTGTATTTGGGACAGACATGCCAGAAATGTGTTTTATTCTTTCAGGTGTCAATCTTCTTCCCTCCTTTGACAGGAGATAGCCTAAATAGGCGACCTCCTGGCAACAATATTGAAACTTTTTAAGCGAAGCTTTGTGACCATGCTTAGTTAGATGGATGAGCAACAACACAGTGCCCTCTTTACAAGAGCTCTCAGAGTCAGCGGCTAAAAGCAAACCATCAACATATTGAAGCAACGTACAAGTAGGGGGCAATCCAAGGGTATCAAGCAGCTCTTTCAAAGCCCTACTATAAATACGAGGACTCTCAGTATAACCTTGAGGTGCACGAGTAAATGTGAATGAGTGTCCCCCTAAGGTGAACGCGAACAAGTATCTACTATCCTCATGTATAGGAATACTGAAGAAAGCATTCTTTAGGTCCACAACAATGAAGTGAGTGGCCGTAGCTGGAATCATGGTTAATATTGTCGTCACATCAGGCACAATTGGAAATTGCGGAGCGACGACTTTATTAATGGCACGTAAATCAATTATAAAACGAAATGGAATTGCATTATCACCTTTTTTGTACACGGGTAAAATCGGACTATTGCACAAACTTCCTGCAATCTCCTCAATCACCCCATGATGCACAAAAACAATGCTCTTCAAAGCTTGCTCGCCTTCAACTGAGATCTTATACTGTGGAATACGGGGCAGCTTATTTCCATGTTTCAAAACTATTTTAACAGGCTCAATCTGCAAAACACTGACATCATTGTCATCAACTACCCACAAACACTCTGGTACATTACTGAATTCTGGCGGCAAAGGTCTAGTCAAGAATTGCGAAACAGAACATTGCTGTGGTGAAATCGTCAAACGCACTCCATCAGAAGAACAATGAATTACCGCCTTTAATTCCTTCAACAGATTCAACCGCAGCAAATTCTCTCCACAATTCAAAGTCAAGAGAAATGGACAGTTGTCCATAAAGGGACCCAAAGAAATAGGTACCGGTGAAGAAACCGGACAAACAACTGGTGTGCCAGAAAACCCTACAGAAACATTGGTTTGCCCTGACAGTGGAATGTTTGGAACCCGAGAATGATCAATGGAGCACTTCTGTGCTCCAGTGTCTATCAAAAATTGATGTTTCCTATTTCCCACTACCATTTCAACGTAGGGACCTTTCTGATTAACGAAGTAGGTGTAGGTTCCAAACCCTGCTTCGGGCAATTCTAACTAAACAAAATATCATCAAAAGGAAGATCTTCAGATAGATATGCAGCAGAAGGATGATCAAATATGTTTCTAGTATCCACACTCGAAGTCTGATTATCCTGTGAAAAAGGTTGTTGGGTATCCTGCGAAAACTGGCCTCTACCAGGGCCCCCTACACCCGGGCGACCTCTGGATCATCTACCCATATTTCCAAATGTGTTATTCGACCTCTGTCGAAGGACGGGGCATTGTGCACGCCAATGACCTTCCTGGCGACAATAGGCACACTGGTTAATATTCACAGGACCCAAGGGCACATTCCCTTGTGGAACATACTGACCTCTAATCTGCGAACTACCCCCTCTGGGGCCTCTAACAATTTGCTGTAACAATACTTTAGTCTTCAAATCACATTTTCTCT
Source organism: Ambystoma mexicanum (assembly GCF_040938575.1). Classification (NCBI taxonomy): domain Eukaryota; kingdom Metazoa; phylum Chordata; class Amphibia; order Caudata; family Ambystomatidae; genus Ambystoma; species Ambystoma mexicanum. Next base: position 82,430,905 of record NC_090930.1, on the reverse strand, counting down.
TCTCGACTCTATCTTTTTCATTATTGACACGGTTCTCGTAGTACTGAGCCATGTGTAGTACTTCTGATTGGGATTTCGCCTGCCAAGCGCTCTCAGAAGACATAATTTGTGACTGGATGTCAGGCTGCAATCCACGTACAAATTTGTCCACAAATAATCTTTTCCCAGACTCTGTGCCTAAGTCTTGTCCACTGAAATCCGAGAATACCTGTTCGAACCGATTAAAGAACTCGGTAGCACCCTCAGATTTTCCTTGGACACAGGCCGTAAGCTTGTCCCAAATAATTCTCTTTTCAGGGATTATAGTTTTCGGTTTTGCAATGATTCTGTCAGGCAAAGTTAGTATCACCTGAGGTGGTCTCTCACCAGCTGGCCTTTCCCCATCAAGCCTAACTATGTTAGCCCATGTATCTCCCAACCCTGGTACATCATCTATAGTTCTAACTAGTTTCCACAAACCTACAGGCAGGAGTACAGGGAATAGCAAATCAATGTCGCCTAGGGTAAACACTGAGAACTGCAAAACGGACTCTATCTCTTTATAGAACCCTGTCAGAATTTTCCTAATGTCAGGAATAGTTTGTCTAATAGTATTCACTTCCTGTCGTGAAAACGGGACGTGAACAAACTGCGATACATAATGTGCAGGAATGTCCACAGCAGGTGTACCTGCTGCAGCATTAGCAGGAATCTCAACCTTTGGGACAAATGTCGGAGGAACCTCTCTCATAGGCAACTGAGATGTAGGCAACTCCGAACGCTTACTAAGCAACAGAGCTAAGTCGAGCGCTAAAGCAGTTGAAGAAGTGTCAAGTGAAAAAGCTCTCTTATAAATGCTCAATAACTCTGTGGGACAACTAACCTTTCTCTTTAAACATTCATCCTGCAGGTACTCTACCATTACCTGTATCACTTTCCTCTGCATTTCTAGCGTATATTGACTGTATGTGTCATATACCTCAACTGGAGTTATCGATATGTCTGAAATCCATCTAATAGCATCTTTTGTACAAATCCGCGCCTCCTCAGATATCGATTTACGACACGGAAGAAATCGTTTCTGTACATACATACTTTCTTCTTCGTCATCCTCATTCCGTAACCTTTCCAACTCCTTTCTATACTCAAATATCCTCTCAACATGCTCATGTACCTTCTCCACAGTGTCTCTTGAAAACGCTAAAGTATTCAGGTCCCTCAACCCTTGTGGGAGGTCTGCATTATTTAATTTACCCCACATTACACATAAATGAATCCCTAAACCTTCAATGAAAACATTTTTCTCAGGAAAATTATCCATATTAGAAAGTGTGGCAAGAACATTAGCTTGATCATCTCTCTCCATACAATGCTTAGCCCATGCAAACAAATCCTGTTTCTTTTCTGTAGGAACAGTATTACGAGTAACAATCCTCGACCCCGCACCCTGATCAACTACAGGCGGTACAGAACTACTTGGGAGTGAGGGTGCAGGCAAATTCAATGGAGGTACTATTACTGGTGCAATGGGAAGAGGCAGAGGAGCAGGTGGAGGAACAACAACCGGAGGAATAGGAACAACAGGTTGAGCAGGAAGAACAGAAATAACAGCAGGAAGAGGTACAGCAGGAGGAAGAGGAACATATGGAGGTGGTGCAGAGGCACCAGGCCTTCGTTCATTTAACAATTTGTCGATAAACTCATCAGAAACATGACGATCTTTAGAAGGATAGATTTTCTGAATACGGAGTGAGAAAGCCCTGTCCATATTCCTAACCGACTCAGACTGTTTGTCCTGATCATATAACAACGCCTTTTCAGCATTTGTTTTATGACGGCGCACATGTTTTTCCCTACTTTTAAGCTGCTGCAACGCTTCTCTTTTCCAATTTTGCAAAACATCAAATGCTGCAGGTCTGGCCTTCTTTTTTAACAAGACTGACTCTAAATATTCAATACGAGGGATCTCAAAACTACCATTGACTGGCCACTGAAGTTCGGAGGCATGTCTGGTTTGTCTGTGTCAAATTTTATTAAATACTACACTTCCAATGCCATGCTTACAGTACATAGTAAATGCCGGTGACCCCTCCTGTGGTGCCGGACGGCTAAATCCCAAAGATTGTCTATCGCTGCGGAATAATGCCCTAACGCAGCTAGACAATTTCCCAGGCATTTCTCAAATACTCGGTGTTACCTGGTCAATAATTGTGTCCGCAGGTACAATGCGCCAAATTCAAATTGTCAGGGTTGAATTAAGAGCCGGGTAACGACTCAACCGACCAAACCTAAGGAGGACCGATCGGTTTACAAAGGACTTACCTAATGAATTTTACCTTGTGTATGGTGATTTCGGCAAATCGGCCCGCCTCAAAAAATTGACCCTCGTCAAGATGCCATCTCAGACCACACGGCTATCGTCCAGGGAACGGGTCGTGCAGCGCTGTTGAGGTGTCGCGTCTCGTTCAGTCGGGCCCATTATGTCACACCGTCCGATCCTGGTCCGATAGCGTGCGTCAACCTTCAATAATCCGGCATCAATCTTGAGGGTCCCTATTCCGGGCGCCAACTGTGAAAACAAGGAAATAATATGAGGCAGGGTAACCAAAAAGGAAACACACCAAACACAGGTTACAAAGGAACATACAAAGTACTTTATTTTATACTGAATCCAGTTACAAAAGAACAGAACAAAATTCAGATAGCTATCGACCCTCAGTACAACACAGCGAACTCCGGCGTGGTTCGGTGTGCTCAGTGAGTGCAAATATTCATTGAAACAGTCAGGCTTTTATACATTTCTCCAGCCTGTTGCCCAGCCTTTCTTCAGGTTAACCATTCCATAAATAAGTTACTGCTCTAGGGTCCCTTGCCAGGTCAAATCTAGTTCATCTTAGGTTTATACATTCACAAGAAGAAATGGTAATAATGTATGCTCTAGGCCTAACATTACAATGCAGGACTTAATTTATACAATATAGTTAAGCAGGTGTTCTCATTCAATTATAGATCAGTTTCGGTGATACAGGTAATCCATTGCACACAGGTCAGCAGAAGGACAAGGTCTCAGCTCATGACCCTAACAAGTGGCCTGCAGGCAAGTTGTACATTAGCTGTACAGAGGTCATGACAATCGAGTTCTGTTCTGAATAACATAGGCTACCATTTTAGCTCACATGGTGACTTTATAGAGCAAGAAAACCTAAAATGGCGGCTTGACCCAAAATGACAGTTTACATGGTTTCTAAGGTCAGGACCTTGCAATGCGAGTTTATTCACATGTAGTTTATAAGCAGCTTGTTAGCAGCTTGGCGTAGGCCAATATACATATATTCATAGCAATAGGAGGCACGATGTAATTTCTAGTTTGACAACCTTATTTTAATGAAATCAAATAGCCCATGTTTTACCTCCCATGCCATGAGTGCAGAGGCACAAGGCCTTGTTTGCAATCTGTAATTGCCATCCTGCTCTTGACAGATTTATGAATAATTATTTTGCGAGTCATCCAGTTAAGATTCCATCAGGCATTTTATTAGTTTTTTCTTATGCCGCTTCTTGGTCTTCCCTTCACGCCTAGCCGGGCGCAGAATACATTGATCTGTCAGCTCCTTCTGATTTCCTAAGATGATATAAACTTGAAATGGTTTGCTGTGTCTTTGCAACTTGATTTATCTGACAGCTGACCGAACACAATAATATCTTATTCTGCCATGTACACTTCTTGCAAGGCTTGCTCGGCCTCGACATTCCTTTGGCTATTCACCATCCAGCCGGCTACAGCATTTTCCCTGATTTGTTCAAGCGTGTTCAACTGGGCCTTTCTTAAAGTTGCAAAGCGGATTTCTCTGCTGGTGCAATTTTTAAAATGGCATCTTGTGTTTCTTCTGCAGCACACATTTGCTCTGCATTTATTTGCTCCCTACTGAGGCCCTGCGCATGCCTGACACATGATCTTTCTACCTATGAGTACACTGCAACATGATGCTACCTTTTATAGTCATGCTGCCCCTACATGTGTAGTGAGACGCTCTCTTGGTACACGCTTTCCTGCCAACTAGTCTATTCTATTTAAAAGGACACATTAATTGTACAAGCCAATGCCTCCTCTGCCCCTACTTGTGTAGCGAAGCTAACTCTTCTTTGTGCCAGCTGCATTTCCAGGAGGATTTAAAGTGCAGTTTCTTGTGTTTTCTTTGTGATTTTATAATTCTGTGTTTTGTGGGGAAGGAGGATTTAAAATGCAGTTTCAAATGTGTTCTTTCTGATTTTATAATCTGTGTTTTCTGGGGAAGGTAGCGAGGCACCTGCTTTTTAGCCAACTATTGCCCCACTACAGACAAGTATGACTTTATATTGCATGGCACAGAAAATCGTTCCTTCACTCTCCATACAACAGAAACTCGAGCCTTCACTCTCGATGCCATAGAAACTTGTACCTTCACTCTCCATACCAATGAAATGTATACCTTCAGTCTCCATACCACAGGCACTTGTGCCTTCACTCTACATGCTACGGAAACTTATGCCTTCACACTGCATGCCACGGAAGGACATGCCTTCACTTTCCATGCCACAGACGCTCATGTATTCACACTCCATACCACAGAAACCCATGCCTTCACTCTCCATGACACGGAAACTCGTGCCTTCACAGTCCATGTCACGGAAACTCGTCCCTTCACTCTCCATGCCATAGAATCTTGTGCTTTCACTCTCCGGGCCACAGAAACTCGTGCCTTCCCTCTCCATACCACGGAAACTCATCCCTTCAATCTTCTTGCTATGGAAACTCATGCCTACACTCTCCATACCACAGAAACTCGTCCCTTCACTCTCCTCGCTACAGAAACTCATGCCCTCACTCTCCATGCCACAGTAAATCATGCTTTCCCTCTCCATACCACAGAAACTCATCCCTTCTCTCCTCATGCCATGGAAACATGTGCCTTCACTCTCTATGCCACAGAAACTTGTGCCTTCACTCTCTATGCCACGGAAACTCATGCTGTCATTCTCAATGCCACAGAAACTAGCAGTTGGGTCGATAATCAGTTCAAGACTTGTTTACTGTAACACCCTGTATGTGTCTTGCCTCGGCCCCGTATTGTAAAACCTCAAAGGTTGCAGAATGCTTTTGTTCTTTTCAGCTACATGCTTGGTCCATCCAACCATAGCTCTACACTCCATTGGTCGAAGTCCATAACAGAGGATCTTCAACACTGCTTGCTAAGCCTTCACGCGTATTCACTCTCTCGCTCCTCTTTATCCCTCATCCAGAACTACCCCATGTGTGCTAGAAAGAGATCCCCACAGTAGAACTGAACATTTCTTTTATATTGATTCTGTTTCTCTTAATAACCAAGGTGGGAGATGTCTGCTCAGTCAATTCTGCCAGATTCTGGACTCCACTCCCCTTTCCCCCCGCTCCGCTGGTTCTTTATCTCTGTTCAAGTCACATTTGAAAACCCACTGGTTCAATTTGGCAGAAAAAGGTTTAGTGCCTAGAGGCCTCTGGGCATGTGTGTGCTATGGAAATATACAAAATAAAGCAATTTATATGGAGGTATGTATGGAAACTCATAAGAATAGCGCCTCAAAATGGGTTTCTCATATATTTTCATATCTCTGACTTGATGCCTTGTAGTTCACAAGGATTTCCACTTTCAAAAGGTGAACTAAATTGATTAGTATGTTTTTTCATGGTCAATTATGCACTATTTTGGATCCACCCTCATTTTCTCTGAAATCTTTAGAAGCTGCGGGAGTGAGAGCTATGATACCTCCGGGTCTGGGCGCTACCAACAAATGCAATAAATAAATAAATAAATAAATAAATAAATAAATAAATAGCACACTCGCTTTCATGCTTATATGGTATATCTTTCAATCACACAGCTGGGAAATGTGCATTGAACACGCCTCAACCAACATGTGACTCATGATCTCTCTACATGTTCCATGTCATGCTTTACAAAGCTTAAAAATAATGCAAAGTACTCCAGTGTTGGCTAGTGAATTTATTTAATTGGCGGGGCGTAAATCAAGGAAGACCAGCCTTGCCATGTGGGTTTGAGAACGTTTGTTTGAATAAACGGTTCAAATGGTGCATTATACTGCACAGTTTCCGCGTACAATTGGGTAAAAAGCCAGGTTTTGCCATCACCAGCAGTGCTCAGGAACATTTCCCAATGTATTTTCATGCCTTTACCCACAATATATGCCAGAATAAAAACATTTTCACATTGGCTGTTCCCGTACATGTCCATAATGGCTGCACCAATATATGCCAGTATTCGCATATGTTAATATTAATGTTAAAGGATATTTGTACCGTGCACTATCACCACCGGAGTGGTCTCCTGGCATTCTGGCGGCTCTGAAAAGGGAAGGGGGGGTGAGTTAGTGGGAATAAGCAGGAAAAAGTGCAAGAGAGCAGTGATGTGCCACTGGCAGCGTCAACCCTGTTAACACTGTTCGCTGGGCTTGGGTGTTTTCGATCAGTAACGGTCGTGTGCAGTTGTGCGAGTCTATGTGTGGTTTGTTTTGATGTTGCAGTGTAGAGAAGTTTGTGCGGTTTGGTGTGTTATAGAGTTGTGGTTGTGTTTGGTTACAGTTTGAGAGGTGTATGCAGAGGGTGAAATTGTTAGTGGATTGGTTAATTGCCATCGCTGTTTGGAAGCAAAGTGCTAAACTTCCACATTCCCTCCAGGTCCCACCTATATCCAAATCCGACACACCTGACACCCCCAATCCCTTCCACACATGAGGCCCACCAACATTTACAACCGTGTCCAAGTTCGGTTCCCACCCACCTCCGACAAACCTGTTTGCATGCAAGGTAAGCAAGAGTTTGCGATTCCATCCAAACTTGGCGCTGATAGCATTCCTAATCCAGTCCAGACACTGTATCGGTCAACCATCGCTACTCTATCTAGATGTGGCAATGGTCAGCATTCACAGTCCTATCCAGCTGCTCACTCAGGCTACCGTTCACAACCCTGCTGAAGAATTGCGCATGCAAACACTCGTAACTACGTCCACGCGCGGCACCTGCCATTAGCCGCAACTCCGTCTGGGCCCGGCACATGCCCATGTCCACAACTCTGTTCAAGTGTGGCTACTGCTAACATTCACACAATTCCATCCAAGTACGGTACTTGGTAGCCTTCTTGGAGTGAGTAAGGTTGTTGGATGGGTTTGGGCTGGGATGCTAGTTTCTGTCCTCATGGGGTGTCGCATGAGTCTTAGTCGACCTAGCGCTGTCTCTCTTGTTATTGTAAGAGTTTCCCTTAGTCGGTTCTGGGTGTTGTCAATGTCATCCTACATTCTGTCAACCGGTTCTTTGTGTTTCCTTTTTGATTGTTTAGTTGTTTCAATTTGAATCTGCGGTGTTGAAGAGCCAGGTTTTTAGTAGTTTTCTGAATTGTAGGTGGTCTTTGGTGATTCTTATTTCTTTCGGGATGTTGTTCCAGGTTTTTGTGGCTAGGTGGGATAAGCCCCCTAGTTTTTGCTTGAGATATGATTTTGGTTGCAGGCGGATTTCATTGCTTGATCTGAGGAGTCTCGTTGGCTTGTATATTGTTATTTTCTTTTGTAGGAATTCGGCTCCCTGTCCAGTGATTGCCCTGTGTGTTATGCACATTGTTTTGAAGGTGATGTGATGTATGACCGGGTGCCAATGTAGTATTTTTAGTGCTAGAGTGATGTAGTCTTCTCTGGATAGTTTGAGGAGGAGTCTGGCTGCTGCATTTTGGGTGCATTGCAGTTACTGCAGGAAATATTCTGGCATGCCAAAGTAGAGGCTGTTTGCCTAGTCGATTCTTGACATGATGAGGGTGATGATTGTGAGCGTTTTGTGGGTAAAGGAGAGGAAAGGTACGATTCTTCTTGATGTGTGAAGGAGGAAGAAGCATTTCTTGATTATTGTGTTTATTTGTGGCTCTAAGGTTAGGGTGTTGTCCATCAGGACTCCCAGATTTTTTACTACCTTAGATGGTGTGGGCGCAGTTCCCATTTCTGTCGGCTAGGGAATGTAGGTGTTTGCTTGTTTTTTTGGATATAATCATGATTTCTGTCTTTCCTGGGTTGATTTTCAAGTTGTTGGCGTTCATCCAGTTAAATACTTCTTTTAGACATTCAATTAAGGTTGAGTGATCGGCTTGAGTGTCTTCAATTTTGTAGATGATTTGAGTGTCGTCTGCGTAGTTGTAGCATGTCATTTTGTATTTTTTGAAGATTCTGATTTCTGGAGTCTGGTAAATGTTGAAGCATAGTGGTGATAGTGAGGGTCCCTGTGGTACTCCACAGTTGTTAACTCGTGGAGTAGATTTGAAGGGTTTTATCCATACGGTTTCTGTCTGCTAGGAAATATTTAATCCAGAGTAGCGACATGTCTGTTATACCTATATCTTCCAGTCTTTTGATTAGGGTGTCATGGCATCGGAGAGGTCGAGCAGAATCAGCTCTGAGGTTGTATTGGAGTCTGTGTTCGTTTTTATGTCATCCCAGATGGATATTAGTGCTGATTCTGTTCCTCTTGCAGGTCTGAAAAGGACTTGTGCTTGGTCTAGCAAGTGGTGTTTTTCTACATGCTCTTGGGTACATTTGTATACTTAAGTTTCTAGGAATTTTGCCGGGTAGGGAATGTTTGAAATCGGTCTGTAGTTGGAGAGGTCTTCCATGTCGCCACTTGTGTTTTTTAGAAGTGGATTGATATATGCTGATTTGAAGGATCTTGCTACAGTTCCTGTTGTGACTGAGAGATTTAGGAGGTTTCTGTAGAATACTGATGGTGTTCCTTGTGCGAGGATTGATTGGTAGATATCAGGGGGGCAGGGAACCATGGGCGATCCCGCTTTCTTACTGTGTTTTACCAGCTTGGCGAATGCCTCTGCTGATATTTCAGGAAAGTTTTGGAGTTTGTGCTGTGGCTCTTCGTTAGGTCCAGTTAGATGAGTGTTGGTTGGTCTGTTTTGTATGGTTTGTCAGATGCCGTTGATTTTGGTCTGCCAAGTCGTTGCAAATTTTCTCTGATTGGGTTGGAGTGTTGTCGCAACCATGTGGGTTTCTCATTTCTTTTATGATGTTGAACATTTATATTTGTGTGTTGGTGGCATTAGTGATTCTGTCATCATAATGCCTTCTCTTTGCCTTTTGTATTTCCTTCTTGTATGTATTTCCTTCTTTAATGCACTGATTTGTTTCTGGAACAGTATTTTCTTGTCTTAGTTGTATTCTTTCCTCCATTACAATTCCATCTTCTTTTTGTTCTTTTTCGTGGTGCTTAGTAGTCTGGTGAACCATTTTGCCATTGTTTTTTTTGAGGGGTAAATGTTTTTTCCGGGGCGTTGTTTCCAATTGTATCAGCAATCCATTTGTGGAGTAGCTCTGCTTTCCCGTCTAGGTCAGCCAGCTCTAGTTCTGTAGTTGAGGCTATGGGCATCTCCAGTTGTTCCATTAGGTTGCTTGCTTTGACGGTTTTCCAGTTTCTTTTTGTGATGGTTTTGAGCTTGGAGAGCTGGATGCAGACTTGAGTTGGTATTGTGATCACAAATGGGATGATGAGATGGTCGCTCCATAGTATTTTTATTGCTGGTGCCGTGGTGATATGTTTTTCCTTGGCGAAGATTGCATCAAGGGTGTGTCCTGCCGAGTGTGTTGCCCTTTTGACCAACTGTTGTAGTCTCATGGTTGTTAGCTGCCCAATTAGTGAGTTTTGAGTGTTGGCGTGTTTTTCTTTGAACCAAAGGTTGACGTCCCCCAGGATTTTTAGATGTTCGTGCTCGATGGCTATGTTGGTGATGGCTTCTATGAAGTTGTCAACGAAGGTTGCATCATATATCAGTGGTCTGTAAACCAAAATGAATGTGATGTTTTTTTTTTGGATTCACTGATAGGTGTATGACCATGGTTTGACAGTTGATGATGTTGAGAGGTTTATCTATTTTTATTTTTAGGTGTCCTTTGAATGTATGGCGAGGCCTCCTCCTTTTTTATTTTTCCTGTTTACCAGAAGGCATTTGAAGTTGTTTGGGAGGCAGCTTTGGAGTGTGATTTTGTAGTTGTCATCCAGCCATGTTTCTGTGACGAATAGGATGTCAATGCCTTTGTCGCAGAGAAGGTTAAAGATCTCTGTTGAATGTTTTGACATGGATCTTGCGTTTATTAGGTTGCAGTGAATTTTAAAGGTGTAGTTTGGTTTGTGTTTTATTGTCGCCGTTGTTTTCTGAGTGGTGTTGCAATTTCCTTCCATGTCGATCGCTTGTTGTGCTGTTGGTACAGTTGTGTTTGTGTTGTCGAAAAGTTCTTCTAGGTTCAGTCTTGGGTTTTTGTTTTCATCAGGTTCCTCTTCTAAATTTTGTTGCCCTCGAGTGGAAGTTCCTCTTGTTTTGGTGATGTGAGGTGTTAGTGTATCGATTATGTTCTTGTTATTTCTAGCATTGTCCGTTCTTCTTCTGCATGGTTGTCTGCTGTTGTTGATTTGTACGTTGGGTTGTCTCGTTCTGGTGACTGGTTATTTGCAAGGTATGGAATAGGTAGGAGGATTTTTTTCTTCTCTCTGCATTGGTTCTGTTGTCGTTCCTGTCTGTGGGAGTGTGGTCTGCAGTTGTGAGTTTTTGATGGTGTTCAGTTGTGTTTGTTCTTTATGCTCTTTGTCTTTCCTTTGGTCCAGGACCTTTGCGCAGCATTTTGAGCTTGAGTGTTTATTTTTTTCTTGTTGGTTTTTATTTCTGTTTGTTGATGTCAAGTTTTTTTTTTCTTTGGTCCGGCTGTCTTGTGGTGTTGTACTGGGTGTGGGGGATTGTCCGGTACAGGTTTGGGCTCATTCTGTTGGGTGGTCTTGTCAGCTGATAGTGTTGGCTTGTTCAGTCGCTGTCTTGAGTTAGGTAGGGGGTTTGCCTAGGGTTATATCGTTGGGATATAACAGTAGCTGTCCCTAATGTGGGTTTCTATGGAAGAGGCTTACTGCAGTAAACAAACTATGTGGCGTGAAGAAGCTAAGATTGCTAATAACTACAGAATTGTCCTAATGGGCGCAACTGATAATCACTGTGTCATCTCATGAGGCGCGACCCAATAATCACAGTATCACTCCACAGTGCTGCTCTCTAGATGTGAATTGGTCAATGTGTGCAAATCTCCAAGATTAGTGCTCAGTCTAGAGATCAATTACAGTATTATCCTGGGGAAGATGGCAATAATCACAGTACTGTCCTGGGGGGTGCCAGCTAGCAGTCATAGTACCATTCTAGAGGGCACACACTAGTAAATACAGTGCTATTCTGTAATGGAGGTTTCTAGATGCGAATTAGGTCAATGAGTGCTAATCGCTATGGTTAGTTTGACAATAAGGACATGGCTAGATTTAAGAGTCCTGTATAGTGTGAGAAAGGCCCACAGACAACAATGCAATTTGAATACCAGACAATGCAGTTCGGAATAGGGCACAGCTAGAATTGAGTTTCCTGTATAGTGGGAGAGAGGCCTACTAGTAACAGTGCAGTTTGAAAATAGGACACAGCCAGATCTGAGGGTCCTGTACAGTCGGAGAGAGCCCCAGCGCTAACAATGCAATTTTAATACCATACAATGCAGTTTGAAAATAGGGCACAGCTAGTGTGAGAAAGGCCTGTAGCCAACAAGACAATTTTAATATCAGACGGTGCAGTTTGAAATAGGGCACAGCTAGAATTGAGTGTCCTGTATAGTGGGAGAGAGGCGTACAGCTAACAATGCAATTTGAAAACCAGACAACGCAATTTGAAATAGGGCACAGCTAGGTTTGAGGGTCCTGTACAGTGGGAGAAAGGCCCACCGCCAACAATGCAGTTTGAATACCAGACAATGCAATTTGAAATAGGGCACAGCTAGATTGTGGGTCCTGTACAGTCGGAGGGAGGGCTAGCGCTAACAATGATATTTGAATACCAGAAAATGCAGTTTGAAAATAGGGCACAGCTCGATTTGTGGGTCATGTATAGTGGGAGAGAGGCCTACAGTTAACAATGCAATTTGAATACCAGACAATGCAATTTGAAATAAGGCACAGCTAGGTTTGAGGGTCCTGCACAGTGGGAGAGAGGCCCGTGCCAACAATGCAGTTTGAATACCAGTCAATGCAATTTGAAATAGGGCACAACTAGATTTGAGGGTCCCTTATAGTGGGGGAGAGGCCTACAGCTAACAATGCAAATTGAATACCAGACAATGCAATTTGAAATAAGGCACAGCTAGGTTTGAGGGTCCTTTATAGTGGGAGAGAGGCCTACAGCTAAGAATGCAATTAGAAATAGGGCACAGCTAGGTTTGAGGGTCCAGTATAGTGGGAGAGAGACCTACCGCTAAAAATGCAATTTGAATACCACACAATGCAGTTTGAAATAGGGCACAGCTAGATTTGAGGATCTGTGAGGTGGCAGGAGGGGGATGGTGGAATTAATTGCAGTATTATTGTACTGGTAGGCCAGTCCTACCGTACTGGTCCTAGTGGATGCTGGTTGACGGCTGGTCGATGGATTTTTTGCTGACAACTCTGCAGACACAATATGGAGCCGCCTCAGTTAGAGCCGCCCATTGCCTTGGGGCCCTTAGTCGCAAGGGCTGCTGGGCAGGAGGCTGCCCTGACAAGGGGTGTAATGATACCTGACCTGCCCAATCAGGGCACGTGGGCGGGATGGGAGGCGGAGGGAGGGAGAGCAAAGGGAAAAAGCTGGGGACTGTGAGGGGCAAGGTGCTGGATGAGGGGTCAAATGGAGGCAAAAAACAACAAAAACAGGCGCAAAGGGTCGCTGGGCTAAATAACTTACCTGCACTCGCTCAAGATGGCAAATGAGTGTGCAGGCAGGCGCTGGTGCTTATACCAGGCAAGGTGTACAGAATTGCCCAATCAGGGCCCGGGGCGGGATGGGAGGTGGTGGGAGGGAGAGAGAGAGAAGGGAGCGAGCCGGGGACTGCAAGAGGCAAGGTGCTGGATGAGGGGTCAAATGGAGGCAATAAACAACAGAAACAGGCCCAAAGCGGTGCTGGGCTCAATAACTTACCTGCACTCGCTCAAGATGGCAAATGAGCGTGCAGGTGGGTGCTGGTGCTTACACCAGGCAAGGTGGGCAGAATTACCCAATCAGGGCACGGGGGCGGGATGGGAGGCGGGAGGGATGGCGAAGGGAACAAGCCGGGGACTGCGAGGGGAAAGGTGCTGGATGAGGGGCCAAATGGAGGCAATAAACAACAGGAACAGGCCCAAAGCGTTGCTGGGCTAAATAACTTACCTGCACTCGCTCAAGATGGCAAATGAGCGTGCAGGCAGGCGCTGATGTTTACACCAGGCAAGGTGGGCAGAATTGCCCAATCAGGGTCCAGGGGCGAGATGGGAGGCGGGAGGCAGAGCAAAGGGAACGAGCCAGGGACTGCGAGGGGCAAGGTGGTGGATGAGGGGTCAAATGGAGGCAAAAAACAACAGAAACAGGCCCAACGGGTCACTGGGCTAAATACATACTTTGCCAATGTATGCCAGTATCTGCACATAAGAACATACTCCAAGTCTTGTGATGGTTCTCCGTCTCCCGCACAACATGAACAAGAACCAGAAAAGTAGGGAGCGCTTTCTGATACCTGCAAATGCGCGCAGGAGTCAGGTCCCCCTGGCAGTACGCCCCAGCAGCTTTAAATGTGCTGGGAGGTGTTGGAGCGCCCCTTACACATTCAGAGCTGCAGTACCCCAGCCTACATCCCCAATGGGCCATGCTAGGCTTGGGAAGCAAAATACCTTGGGCCTTGCACAGCCCTTTGGACATGCACGCTAGAGTAGAAACTGTGTTTCCCCTTGACAGTTCAAGCCAGCCCAGGAGCGATGCCTCGTCTTCTTGTTGCAGTTGAGGAAGCGTACAGTGTTTTCACTGAGCTGGCTTATCAGCTCGTACAAAATGGGTGGGTCAATGCCCCTATCACACATCATAGACAAGCTGACCCTGGAGTACTCCAAAAGGAGTATCGATTATGTTATTTTAAGTTACTCTGTTTTGCTATTGTGTGTGTCGTCTCGGGAGGATAGCTCAGCGGAAACATGCTCGCCTTGGAAACAAGACTACACGAAGTAACACAGGTTCGATCTCCGAGTCTGCGCTTACAAACCTCTCGGTATTAAGCGTGTTATAAATATGCAACTAAGAGACATATTCCTGTAACAGCGCCTCGATGCCCCAGGGCTTTGTAAGCACTTTAAAAATGCAAATAAATAAAGAAATGCACCGTTGGTCATTTGCATGTCTTCTTGGCACTGTGGGACCTACCTGCGAGTGAAAAAGCGGCGGCGCTGGGTGCGTTGGGGGCAGAAGAGCAGAGCTGGCAATAGGTTCATCTGTGCGACAGAGGCTGTACTTAATTGTTGCCCCGGCATGCGTGTGGTATGTATTTAGGTTTTGCCGGGCGATGGTGTCAAGGCTTGAACAAACAGATGGATTTTGCAACACCCCTGCGTGATTACATGTGATAAGGGAATAAAATAGGGCAAAAGCTGATTGGAGAAAATACAGTTAGACTTAATTTTGTAGGTAAACATGTGCAGTTCATTGTAAGATGAAGTTATAATGTGCACAGTCCTTCCTCGATTTCTTACCATGGAACCAATGCAGGCGAGCTCAGGGGCAGTACGCACAGTCCCCTTGGGAACAGAGTGGACTTGTGATACATGGGTTCAATCCCCGGTCAAGCGCCTAGAAGCAGGTGGATCCTGGCATGAAGCACTATATAAGTCGTGGTAATAATGGTACTATCAGGATTGTGTCTTCCAGAGGCAGCCTCTGAGGTGCCCTAATTTTGAGGAGCCTCATTGGGAGATAGACACACTGATTACCCTCACTAGAATAGTGCACAGACCAGACTATGATGAAAGTCTGTTGGGGTGCAATTTTAGTACGCGAAACCAGGGGGTTGAAACTAGTCACCTCAAAGGCCCATAAACGTAAAAAAAGAAAAAGCTCTGTGCAGGAGGTATGGTGTGAACAGAAGTTTTCTCTTTCTGTAATGTGGTCAGGCAGGCTCTGAAACCTTATACCCCAGAGCGAGGCAGCCAGCTGCTGCTTTTATCCTCAGCGGGAAATTAAGACTTTTTTGGGATTGTGAAAATTCAACAGTCACGCAATTAAAACTGCCTGAGTTACGTTTTTATTTAATGGGGAACATCAGTCAGCATAAATCCGTCAGCGGGGAGGGGAAGGCAAAACCCCAAACACGAGCAAAGCTGCCTCCTGAGCCAGCACACAAAGATGACGACTGGTTACAAAAGGCGGGCGGCTTCGGCTGCTAATTGCTCTGGGGTTTATCACGGGGTTATTGGCAGGAGTGAGTTTTATTCTGGCTGGAATCCGTCCGACACATTATCATTCACCATGGGGCGGGTGGGGGGATTCACACCTGTTCGGTGTCCGGGCTTCAGTAGACCCCAATCCTTCTGAGTCCCCCTAATCAGTGACCGATACCAGGCGACCTCGTACTGACCCATAACATTACTGATAAGGAAACATGAGTTACGTACAATAGAATCCTCGTGTCCCAGTCACACTCGGTGGTCTCTAATGGGAACACATTCTGGAAGGCCCGATTGCATGACGCGTCCCAGCTGCTGCAGTCATCAGAATGAAGGTGTAAGGGTGTTGATGCATTTGCTGACGATTATGAAGTAAGGTGTTAGAAGCCCCCGCCCCCAGAGTATAGTAAAGTCTACTCTGGGGGGCTTCCAACACCTTACTTTCCCCAAGCCCCCAGAATGTGATAGTGATGCGCTGAGCGCCCGTTATAGTAGTGTTAAAATAACGATGCCTGTGTCAGCTAAAAGTGGCATTTATTTATTGATGAAGTTTATAGAGCTCTATTATCTAAAGCGGTACCAAAGTAATGTACATTGACAAGGGAAACCAAGAAAAAAGCTCACAATGAAGGAAAAACAGTGGAGGAAGACAGAGGTTAAAGAAGATGCGATTGGAGACGTTTCTGAAAGAGGTGAAGTGAGGCACAGGACCGAATAGCCAAGGTGAGGGAGTCCTACCATCTGGGAGCTAGGAGTTAGAAAGAGTCGAACCATGAGGAAGGGCGGGGAACAGACAGAAGAAACAAGGTGACGACAGTCAGCGGCGCAGTGGGTTGCAGCTCCAGGGGCTTGTCCTTTAAGGCGGGCGCTGGTTGATGCTTGCCGATGCACTCCTCCTAGCTTCTTCTCTGGGCTTGAGTCAGCCTTTAAGGCGGGCGGCCCAAAGCTGAGGAGAGTGTTGCAGGCACAGGCCATGTCCTGGGTTTGGTTCTAAGACTCTCTGGCACTTCCCACATAGGAAGCTTGCTTGCAGAGCCTTGCAGGGCACGTGGTGTGTTGGCTGGGTACCGGTTGTGGAGCTGCTGGAACGTCTTATGGATTCAGTATCTTCTTCTGTTCCCTGGTAGATGTTTAGGGAGGGATCTTACTTGCCTCTTTGGAAATTGTAGCCTTCCTTCACTAGTGGAAAGCTGTTAGGCAGAGTGTACCTTCAGCCAGGGTCCAAATTAGTTCTTCTTGTTACTCCTCGTGAAGTATTTAGATGATCTGCCAAAAGAGGGGCTTGACCCTCTTTTAAAGCCAAATGTGCCCCAGTGATTATTGTAGGCTAAGCCTACCTTAATGAACCAATCATGGGTCTCCACCAGCAATCTCCTGTATGCATGAGGTCAAACCAGAGTGCTTTGCAACAAAAAAGGTAAAGGGGAAATCATTTAATACTAAGTCCCACCAATCTTCCTGTTTGTTGTGGATCAAAGGATCCGGGTTTATTGAGCTCTCACAGTTCATGATTAAAGTGGCAGGTCTCCCTTGAAGCTGTGGCAAGAACAGGCTTTCTGTCTCCATCAATCCACACACTCATACCTTTTGAATGGGGTTCCGATGCGGGCGTGACTTTTGTAAATACATATTCTCAGACATGACAGGTCACTGCTTTTGATACTGAGAGGCTAGGGCTGGCTTCAGGTTGACACAGTGCATATGAAAGGGCTGTTGGGGTTTCCCGTCTCCTTTATTTTAGCCTCTGCAGCCAGGCCCCACCTGGGCCTGTTTGAAGTATACTCTAGTAATATGTTAAATATGCTCATTGCTGCCACCATCTGCAGAGGGTAAATAAACAAACATGGCAGATCCATGGAGCATTGGCTGGCCATTGCAAGAGGAAGGTTTTGGCCCTACCCCTTCTGAGGAAGTTACACAGCGAAGTTGGATAATTTGAGTCCAACTCCAGCTCATGCACTGCAGACAATATTGGGGTAACATGATTGAATGTCTGAACCCACAATTGATGAGCATCTGATTGGAATATAGTTTAGACAGCTGACCATTCTTCAGGCAGGGTAGTAAGCATGGCAATCTTCCATGAATTTGAGAACGCCAATTGATTAAACCGTTGTACTAGAGAAGTTTGGAGGAATTCATGGTTTAAGGCTTGTAAGAGAATGTTGACGTTGGTTATAATGCTAGTTTAATATCCAAGAGCAATTCAAGAGAAAAAGATTGTTATTACAGGGTGGTGGAGGCAGAACAATTTGTTGAAAAAATGCAGTTGTGAAAATCTGAATCGGATAGGGTACATCACTTTGTGTACCGCTGATAGACTGACATGATAGGGTGGATTCCATTGTGGTAGTTACTTAATGGTGGTAAAATAGGGAGGTATATGTTGGATGATAGAGGGCATGGGGTGGGTGAGAGGGTCGTGGGGGTTTTGTTGGGCACCCTCATTAAAAGAATAAAAAGCCACAGAGTACCACAAAGTAAGTTAACATTTAATATTTTCTGGCAATTTGAGCACGTAGAACCACCTATCCTATTGTGAATTAACACCAATTAAAATGGGAAGCTCCTAAACAACTGTGAAGTTCCCGTGTGATAATTACTCATCTTCAGCTGCGACATCACATTTCTGCAGGTCTCACAAATCAGTCAAACCCACAATGCCTTGAGGAAGGAAACCGTGCGAAACATGCACCAGAAGAAGTGGGTGTTATGGTCTAGTTTGTGTCACAAAATAAATAATGCTGTGAATTACATGTGTGTGTTCCTTCTAGAAGGTCATTCTTCGATTCAGGAGCCTTAACATAACCATGATCAGTTGCGCAGTCTTGTTTCTTTCGAGCGTGTCTCAGAAAACATGTCTGCCTGGAAGCCATTCCTTGGATCCAGTGTGTAGCAGACAAAAGACATTCTGGTTGATTCATGGGCAGTAACAAGTAATATTCTGGCTGTGAGCTTTTTAAAGTACCAGAACACTTTTTGACAAGATAACATGAATTCTGGGTTATATAAATTCCCTCCTCTCGCTCAATCTCTAGCCCTCCTTAGCCTTTCCATCCCCCCTCTCGCTCAATCTCTAGCCCTCCTTAGCCTTTCCATTCCCCCTCTCGCTCAATCTCTAGCCCTCCTTAGCCTTTCCATTCCCCCTCTCGCTCAATCTCTAGCCCTCCTTAGCCTTTCCATTCCCCCTCTCGCTCAATCTCTAGCCCTCCTTAGCCTTTCCATTTGCTCCTCTTGCTCAATCTCTAGCCCTCCTTGGCCTTTCCATTCCCTCTCGCTCAATCTCTAGCCCTCCTTAGCCTTTCCATTTGCTCCTCTGGCTCAATCTCTATCCCTCCTTAGCCTTTCCATTCCCCCCTCTCGCTCAATCTCTAGCCCTCCTTGGCCTTTCCATTCCCCCTCTCGCTCAATCTCTAGCCCTCCTTAGCCTTTCCATTCCCCCCTCTCGCTCAATCTCTAGCCCTCCTTAGCCTTTCCATTCACCCCTCTCGCTCAATCTCTAGCCCTCCTTAGCCTTTCCATTCGCTCCTCTCGCTCAATCTCTAGCCCTCCTTAGCCTTTCCATTTGCTCCTCTCGCTCAATCTCTAGCCCTCCTTAGCCTTTCCATTCCTCCTCTCGCTCAATCTCTAGCCCTCCTTGCCTTTCCATTCCCCCCTCTCGCTCAATCTCTAGCCCTCCTTAGCCTTTCCATTCCCCCCTCTCGCTCAATCTCAAGTCCTCCTTAGCCTTTCCATTTGCTCCTTTTGCTCAATCTCTAGCCTTCCTTAGCCTTTCCATTCCCCCCTCTCGCTCAATCTCTAGCCCTCCTTAGCCTTTCCATTCACCCCTCTCGCTCAATCTCTAGCCCTCCTTAGCCTTTCCATTCGCTCCTCTCGCTCAATCTCTAGCCCTTCTTAGCCTTTCCATTTGCTCCTCTTGCTCAATCTCTAGCCCTCCTTAGCCTTTCCATTCCCCCCTCTCGCTCAATCTCTAGCCCTCCTTGGACTTTCCATTCCCTCCTCTCACTCAATCTCTAGCCTTCCTTAGCCTTTCCATTCGCCCCTCTCACTCAATCTCTAGCCCTCCTTAGCCTTTCCATTCCACCCTCTCGCACAATCTCTAGCCCTCCTTAGCCTTTCCATTCGCTCCTCTCGCTCAATCTCAAGTCCTCAGCCTTTCCATTTGCTCCTTTTGCTCAATCTCTAGCCTTCCTTAGCCTTTCCGTTCCCCCCTCTCGCTCAATCTCTAGCCCTACTTAGCCTTTCCATTCACCCCTCTCGCTCAATCTCTAGCCCTCCTTAGCCTTTCAATTTGCTCCTCTTGCTCAATCTCTAGCCCTCCTTAGCCTTTCCATTCCCCCCTCTCGCTCAATCTCTAGCCCTCCTTGGACTTTCCATTCCCCCTCTCGCTCAATCTCTAGCCCTCCTTAGCCTTTCCATTCCCCCTCTCGCTCAATCTCTAGCCCTCCTTAGCCTTTCCATTCCCCCCTCTCGCTCAATCTCTAGCCCTCCTTAGCCTTTCCATTCGCTCCTCTCGCTCAATCTCTAGCCCTCCTTAGCCTTTCCATTCGCTCCTCTCACTCAATCTCAAGTCCTCCTTAGCCTTTCCATTTGCTCCTTTTGCTCAATCTCTAGCCTTCCTTAGCCTTTCCATTCCCCCCTCTCGCTCAATCTCAAGCCCTCCTTAGCCTTTCCATTCACCCCTCTCGCTCAATCTCTAGCCCTCTTTAGCCTTTCCAATAGCTCCTCTCGCTCAATCTCTAGCCCTCCTTAGCCTTTCCATTTGCTCCTCTTGCTCAATCTCTAGCCCTCCTAAGCCTTTCCATTCCCCCCTCTCGCTCAATCTCTAGCCCTCCTTGGACTTTCCATTCCCTCCTCTCGCTCAATCTCTAGCCTTCCTTAGCCTTTCCATTCACTCCTCTCACTCAATCTCCAGCCCTCCTTAGCATTTCCATTCCCCCCTCTCGCTCAATCTCTAGCCCTCCTTGGACTTTCCATTCCCTCGTCTCGCTCAATCTCTAGCCTTCCTTAGCCTTTCCATTCGCTCCTCTCGCTCAATCTCTAGGCCTCCTTAGCCTTTCCATTCGCTCCTCTCGCTCAATCTCAAGTCCTCCTTAGCCTTTCCATTTGCTCCTTTTGCTCAATCTCTAGCCTTCCTTAGCCTTTCCATTCCCCCCTCTCACTCAATCTCTAGCCCTCCTTGGCCTTTCCATTCCCCCCTCTCACTCAATCTCTAGCCCTCCTTGGACTTTCCATTCCCTCTTCTCACTCAATCTCTAGCCCTCCTTATTCCTCCTCTCGCTGTACGATCTCTTGCTTTTGTTTCTTCAACCTACTTGCTTCCTGGAGAACTTAAGGTGGGAAGAGCTTTCAGAAAGGAGGAATGATCCATGGTGTCAAAGGCGGCACTACCTGCCTCAAAACTCTCTGATACCTCCTTCTCCACCTCGTGGGACTTTTAACACCTCTAATGGCCACTTTCAAGCCGGTATCCTTCAAATATCAGTCCTGGGACCAATCCTCACAATTCTTCACACTTGGCATTGAGGTAGGGCGACACCCAGATCTTTATCTTGCCTTCCATCCCCCCCACCTCAGATATCTCAGATGACACAACTAGCTGCACCTCTGCCATCCGGCACTGGGAGGTTCTACGATGTCTGAAGTTAAACTCCTCCAATATAGACGTCCTTGTTCTCCTTCTTTACAAGGACAGCCCCTACCTCCTTTCCTCCTGAAGGTCTCACTCCATCACCCAAGGCCTACCAACCTGGAGTCCTCTTTGATGGCAAACTCAAACTCATTGTCAACACTGCCTCTGCCACTGAGAACCGAATTATCCTTCAGAAAACATGAACATCGTCCGGCACCTTGCTCAACATGTTCCTAAAACCATCATCTCTACCCCGGTCTTCAGCACACCTGACTAATGCTCAAGCCAACTCATAGGCTTCTTCTGTACTGCTTTGCACCTCTCAACAATGTTCTCAACTTTGCCAACACCCCTCGGCATCCGGCCACGCTGCCAGCTGACTCTCAATGCAAACTCATTCATGTTTTAAATTTCTATTACTCGTTTTCAAATCTATGCATGGCCTCGCCCACCACTGCCTTGCTGCCCGCATCTTGTTTCCACTCTCCCTCTCGAATTCTGCGCTCCTCAACTCTCAACAACCTCTCGGTTCCGCGCCCTCCCTGAACCACATCCCACTTCCACTTGTTCTCAGTACTCACACCCCATCAATGGACAACTCTCCAACACCAAAGTAAAAAATCGTGGGTGCCTCTCCCAAGCACCATTGGACTATAATGCTCAGGTCTCAGAGACAGTTAAAGCCGTTTTTCACCAACTTAGTTTATTGAAACCCATTTTACCATTCAACTGGATCGATTGGTGGTCGTGGGCTCTATTGTAAATTCTAAACCTGATTACTGAGGCACTCTTCTTCTGGGTGCCCCAGAAAGTCAACTACATCGCCTGCAGGTATCCCAGAACGCTGTCATTAGATTAATTTATAATTTTCCAAAAAGGGCTTCTATCTCCGCATATTGGAGGATATTGCACTGGTTGCCAGTCAAAAAATAAATCGAATTTAGAACACTTTGCTTGATCTATAAATGTATTCAGGGAACAACACATAAATATTTGATATCCAACATTCATCTCTATCAGCCCTCTCGAGCATTGCATTCATCCAGCCAAAATCTCTTAGCCGTCCCCCTTTCTCATTGTGCCTCCCAGGGGCATCGTTGTTTCTCCATTTAAGGTCCTCGCCTATAGCCGAGCTGCGGAATATTCCTTCCATTGCCGTCTTCCGTTCTATGCTGGAAGCTTTCCTGTTCAAATGAATTGAGAATCCAGTGATTCAAACTCAAAATGGAGCAAGCATAATGACATCTGCGCCTAGGTGCAGGATCCCTGCTTGGTTCCGGAAGGATCCGCGCGTTACAAACGTTGAATCAAATCAAATCAATGAGAGCCATCCAGTCTATGGAACTTTTCAAGACCAGGCTCAAGCGCCACTTGTTAACCCACAAGGGACGCCCTTAACCCCCCATGATTCCCTTTCCCCCACGCGCCCTGCCTGTGCTCCCCAAATGTGCAAGCACATCTACATAGGTATACATCTTTGCCCACATTAACCTGTGTTCCCTTATTGCCAAATGTTCCCTTTCTATGGACCATTCCATGACCCCTTCCACCAAGAAGCCTAGAGACTGTCTATTATATACAGGTGGTTTTCCTTTGTATGGCGTGTATGGGAGAAGTGCCCTCTAAACTCTCAAAGAACCTCTTGAAGGAGCACCCTAGTGGGAAACTCTTCCATCCTCATCCATCTCTTGTGTCCAGATATAGGTAATGCTCATGATAGCCCCCCCATCATCTGTAAATCCCCCAGACTGCCTAGTTCCTTTTACACTTGAACCTTGACTTGGCAGTGCTGTTCCATTGCCTCCCTACTACACTCAGTCGATGTATCGGCGACTGCGGCTCCCCTACTATGATGAGGCACCCAGACTTGGGAAAAGGTAAAAGGGCAAGAAAGTAAGCAGTGGACTGTGACCCAGGCAGGACTGGGTGTGGCAGAGGCTAGCAAGGAACAACGCCCATTTCAAGGCACTTCTGGGTGTGCGTGAAGACAACCAGGTGGGTGCGGATGGCAAATGAAGGTGTTCCAAGATAGATGGATTTACTTTGCTTTTTGGTTCAGCTTTTTTCCTACACTTGGAAAGGTTTTATAAATGGTCTTTCTGCTTAAAGGTTCCCCAGGAGTACACATTTGGGGATTTGCTGCAAAGGGTTCAAATAAAAATACAGCTTCAGAACTTAAAATGGTTGTTAAAAAGTTGAAGAATTATTAAAGGGAAAATGTTGAATATTGGCCCAGCATTTATGTTTGTTCGAGGCCCCTTGGACTTCCCAGTATAATATAATATGATATGATATATTTTATTTATAGCGCGCCTATACACAAGTGTTTTAAGGAATACCCAGTCACCCACACGTGCCCATGGATGCAATAAATACAAATGAAAATAAATTAAAAACTCTTCAATTCTCTCCCCCTCTTCTGTTGTCTAGTAGCAAAATAGTACCTGCCTAAGATTCTGTTTTCTTCAAAGTGCTTGTCTAGTTTGGCAATACTCATTTCAAAACTCTTCCAAACCACCCCATCTGGTGTCTGTCGGATCAGGCAACCGCTTACAGATATTCTGCCTTGCATCCCCCAAACTAATAGCACAGGGGCAATGCCCTGGTCTTTGAAGGAAAACCACACAGAGCAACAGAGGTTCGAATCTCTGATCTGCGCTTAGAAACCCAACTCAGGTATGGTATACGGCGCATTATAAAAAACAATTAAATAAATAAGCAACAAGCAATGTCCCACTTGCTGGACATAGGAAGCCCTTATGCCATGCTCCTTGTGGAAGCCATTTCCTTCCTCTTTGCGGAAGCCATGTTCTACCCACTGTCGTTACATTAATCAATACAGAACATCTCTCATGTGAAGATATCTTGTGACTGAGTACAACTAGTTCTTATATAAGCACACACCAAGCTTAGAAGACTACTGAGAGGCCTATGCTGAACTGGTCAATTAGACTTAATTAATTAGACTCCAGAAGAATACTTCATCTAAATGTAATAGGTTTTTAAATACTGAGTGTGTGTTTGTGGACCATGTCTACAGGGTAGGACCTGTTGCAAATGCCTGGATTTGAATTTTGGACACTGACTCCTGGTGCTTCACCTTCTCAACTCGTACGCATGGTGGCCCTTTATCACGCTGTGCCCATCGTCATCTTGAATCCTTGCTTACATTATCTTTTCTCTGCAACATTTGTGTTTTACTGACCTCTGCAACTGTGTTCGCTCTCCCCTCTGCTGTCCCCCCTTTCACTGTTTTATTCCCTGCTCCCTCCTCCTCTCCCTTCTCCTCTCTCCTCCCGCCCTCCCTTACTTTTTTCTATCCACTTACTCTATCAGAATTGTCCCTGGACCTAGTATGATAGCAACAGTTGTCTGTCTCCTCCCCCTTCCCTTACCTGCTTCCGGCCCCTCCTGCCTCCAGCACTATATGAAATGTCAGGCCTAGTACGATAGTTGCTTGTTTTGCTCCTCTCACCCTTCGTCTCCCCCTCTCGCTCCCCTCTTGTAATCTCCGGCTCAACCAGAAAAGTTGTCAGGCCTAGTACAGTAGTCGCCTGTCTGTTTCCATTTCCCTAGCACCCCCTTCCTTCCTTATTTGTGTTTTAGCTCTTGCACTATCAGAAATGTTGCCGAACAGAGAACGATAGTTAATTTCACATTCTTGTTGTACATGGTCATATAAGAATATCATTGTATTTTCCCTTGTTCCCTCCCATGCCTTGAATCACTTTGCAATATATAAATAAACTATCATATCATATCATTAACTTCTCACTGCTGAGGTAGGACAGGTAGTTGTAACCTTTCTCAAGCTAAGCACCTTGGGAGTCATCGCTGAGCATCAGATGGCATCATAAGTGGGAGTTACAATGCCTGCCAGGTATATATAGGGCAGAGGCCTGGGAATAAGCCTCAAGTCAACTGCCCCTGGCCCCCCCGACGGTAACATCTAGGCTGAAAAAGCTCCTGGCACAGAAGAGAATCGAGAGTGAACATGGCCTACAGAAAACGGATGTCGAGCACCGCGGAGATCTTGAGAGTATGTCATTTACATGCCCCCTTTTATTGAGCTCAATTTTTAGATTTATTTACGTTTGTGATGTTTGTAGGTTTTGTATCGTGCAGTTTAAGGCAATATGGGACTGTTAAGGCCAATCTTTGCTAAAGCCCCAGGAACACATGGAATGCTTTACACGTGACTTGTCTCCTGTAACGTGGATTTCATCACTGGCAACTCTTTCTTTCCTTGTCTGCAGAGAAAGGTAATCTTCACATCCCGCTGGAGCACTGGAAAGAACATCATGAGGAAGTACTCACTGCCGAGTTCAGCCCGCCAGTCGGGACCCGATTCTGGGCTCCCGTGAAGAGCCGAGCCGAGCCAAGCCGAGCCGGGAGCATTTGTGCCGAGTGGCAGCTGCAGCTTTGCCAGGAGCATGTCTGACCCTGTAACATAAATAAATGCTTGCAAGCTGCCTCTGGTTTTTATTGCAAGGTGGCCCGTAGAACTGGCAGGGAGAGTTGAGTGGGAATGGGACTTGGGAATCTGTTTGGGGGCCTCCATCTTTTGTGTATGCCATTTTTTGGTATGGGAGTGTCCATCTTTCGTGAATGCTAGTTTTTGATGTGGGAGCGTCCAACTTTCGTGTATGCCAGTTTTTGGAGTGGGAGCCTCCATCTTTCGTGTATGGCAGTTTTTGGTGTGGGAGCGTCCATCTTTCGTGTATGCCAGTTTTTGTGGAGTGGGAGCGTCCATCTTGGGTGTATGCCAGTTTTTGGTGTGGGAGTGTCCATCTTTCGTGTATGGCAGTTTTTGATGTGGGAGCGTCCAACTTTCGTGTATGCCAGTTTTTGGAGTGGGAGCCTCCATCTTTCGTGTATGGCAGTTTTTGGTGTGGGAGCGTCCATCTTTCGTGTATGCCAGTTTTTGTGGAGTGGGAGCGTCCATCTTGGGTGTATGCCAGTTTTTGGTGTGGGAGTGTCCATCTTTCGTGTATGGCAGTTTTTGATGTGGGAGCGCCCATCTTTCGTGTATGGCAGTTTTTGATGTGGGAGCGCCCATCTTTCGTGTATGGCAGTTTTTGATGTGGGAGCGTCCATCTTTCGTGTATGGCAGTTTTTGATGTGGGAGCGTCCATCTTTCGTGTATGGCAGTTTTTGCAGTGCGTCCAGGCGGAATGATTTGGATTGACAGTCGTGAATGGATGTGCAGTTTCGACAAATTGAGAACCTACCAAATGAACAGTAATAGTTTAATGAAGAGAATGACTGTGATAAGAACTGACTGAGAACACACATGGATTGTTGGAGGCGAAAATAACTTTTCAGAATGGCAAGAAAAAGTATGTCAAGCATAACTGCTCGTTAAAAGAAAATTAACATTAATTTATGTAGCGCTGTCTCCAGGGCTCTACCTAGGACATGTTTAAACACAATAATTAGCCCGATGTGAGCTGAAATGCTGAGTTGGTTTAACTGGGATTCGAACCTTTAATCTTCAGATTACACACAGATCTCAGCAGCAAGTGCTTAACTCACTGCGCTATCTAGCATATGTTTACCACACTATCTCATTGGGGAACTGGGGGTAATTATGATTTTGTATTATGATAAAGAGTAGAAGGGGCATCAGTACTATGCATTTATGCATTATGCATCCACCGGAATGGACGAATCAGGGCTCAGGCGCTGGCCTGATCTTTAGCGCACAAGTGAAAGCGCAACAAGCAAAATATGGCACTATGACCCTTACCTGATGGAAGGGGGGGCATAGCAAAGCATGTGCCAAGGTCTTGGTGAATCGGGGTAGAGAGACGGGGCGAAGGGTGATGAGTGCAAAAGAAGGTCCTCCTGCTTTGCTTGTCATTGTTTTCCCCTCTGGCAAAAAGGTTTCGTGAAGATGTAACTTCTATGAGGTCTTTGGGAGGCTTTTTCACCAGTTGAAGGTTCTTTTTATATAATATACGGTGTGACCGCCTCCCAGCCAATGAGGATGCTCGGAACGGGGTCTTTCCCAAGATGGACACTCCCTGTCCGAGCCACCTCACAGCGGGGACTACTTCCTGGCACGTCACCGCCTCGCAAATGGCCGCCATGGAAAGAAAGAAGAGACTACATGCTGTTTCTCAACTCGAGAAAAATATACGATCAGTACCATGGTACAATGTCCTTGGGTACTAATAGCAATACAACCTGAGGAGGGGGGTCATTACAGGTCTGTTAATACCCCAGGGCTTATGTTAAAGACCTCACTCCTCTCTGGGGGAAATGCTGACCATGGTCCACGAGTAGATATTTTTATGTGACTAAATGGGCCAGCGAAAGATTGAAAGGGCATTTATGCCAAACAGATGCATAGATTGAAAAATTAGCTATTGGGGCTGACCATTCAGCCACGGCATTGAAGAAAAAACATGCATAAATGCATACAGAAAACGCATAAGTGCACTATTCTTGAAGTGCCCTCTATCCATAACCAAACTCGAGACAAGAAAGCAGTCTTAGGAAGACCTTACACGATGTTTTACTGCTTCCCAGATCTGCAGGAACCCAAGTGAAGTGCTTGGCCTCAAAGAGGTCAAGAAAGAAAATGTATAGGCACCCTTAACTTTAAGCTGTCCAAATGGTTGAATAAAGTAGTGGGACTAAACACAGCATAGAAAGCGAAGTACAAGAACGTACTACCTGTTAGCTCCCACTCCCTTCGATCTCTTCTCGAAAGATGAACAGCCCACCTTTGGAGGGAATCCATCACATATGGACAAGGTAAGTGTGACTGGAAGAAGCTGTCATTTCAGAGGTGAGCCTCTGGTAGATGTCTGTCACAGTGATGATGCTCCAACTCAGCACTGGAGAGAGTGCTGAGTTGGAGCACTATCCATCTCCCACAGGTTCTGTGCTTCGAGGATAGTGAGTGGGGGAGGACTGTCTGTTTCTCTGCATGTGGGATTAGGATGGTGTGATTGAAAGAAGCTGTCATTTCAGAGGTGGGGAGGGCAGAGAGTTCCTCCCTCTGGTATAAAATGTCTATCAAAAATGTTTCAACTTGGAGAGTGGCTATATCTTACCATATCCACAACATGGCCAGGCATGGTGTTCTCCCTGGTGGGAGTTATCCTAAGATCACTGTCTCGAGGGAATGATTCTGCGACCCTGCCAAAGGGACAAGGTTGCTGCCATCTTCCTTGGTCTGTGCTGTGAGGATACTGGGTGAGGAATGTGTGCCTGTTTCTGAATGGTGATGTGTGACTAGCTGGTGAAGGGTGCACCATTTTCTGTGCGGTAAGATGCATGCTGGGTAACATGACTGCCCTTGCCATCGGGGGAATGCCTCCACGGTTGAGCCACGCCTGTAAGGGAGGCACCACGATAATTCTCCTGCGAGTGGCAGGCTGAATGGCTGGATCTTTGAATGGTCCAACTTTCAGCAACAGGGCTGAAAGCAGGTAGGATTGGCCAGTTGAGTTGGACCGCGGCTTCTTAGAGAGTGAACGAGCCCATGATTAAATGAGAAGTGAAAGGCGAAGAGAGGAACATTTACGAGGCGTCTGCAGTCAGCTCAGACCGCGGAAGATGTCAGCAACCTTGTCCCTTGAGTCTCTGGTCAGCTCAGACCGAGGAAGATGTCAGCAACCTTGGCCCTTGAGTCTCTGGTCAGCTCAGGCTGAGGAAGATGACAGCAACCTTGTCCCTTGAGTCTCTGGTCAGCTCGGAAGAAGTCAGCAACCTTGTCCCTAGAGTCTCTGGTCAGCTCAGACAGACCGAGGAAGATGTCAGCAACCTTGGCCCTTGAGTCTCTGGTCAGCTCAGGCCGAGGATGATGCCAGCAACCTTGTCACTTGAGTCTCTGGTCAGCTCAGACCGAGGAAGAAGTCAGCAACCTTGTCCCTTGAGTCTCTGGTCAGCTCAGACCTAGGAAGATGTCAGCAACCTTGTCCCGAGTCTCTGGTCAGCTCAGGCCGAGGAAGAAGTCAGCAACATTGTCCCTTGAGTCTCAGGTCAGCTCAGACCGAGCAAGATGTCAGCAATCCTGTCCCTTTGGGAGGGTCGCAGAAACATTCCCAGAGACAGTGCTCTTAGGAGAACACCATGCCTGGCCATGTTATGGATATTTATGCTCCATTTGAGACCCAGTAAAGATAGTCCCAGGGCCAATGTGAACTTCAAAAGGGCAGAAGGACCACTATGAAAAGCATATCAGGTGAGATGCAAAGCTGAACTATGGGAAGTTCAGACTCTGACCCCTTATGGACTTGGTTCCCAAAGTAGGATCAATGGTCAGGCAGCGGTAGCCAGCTTTGATGAATGCATATGCAGGCAGGTGGGGGGAGGCTGCAGAGGGTAGGGTGTCTAGCTCTTTGGAAAGGATGCTAGGCACTACACATAGCTTGGCTGCCCTCTCGTTAAGAATACATCGGTAGGCAAAGGGTGACATTTGAGATACAAGGTGTCCTTATTTAGTGGACTGTGATGTAACAGCAGGCTGAGGGTAGCATGAGTCACATGTGCAAGTCATTGAGTGCTCGAGTGTGGCGAAAGGGATCACCCACAAAACGTCAGCCCCAGGGCTGCGCAGATGACGAGGGATAGTGTAAAGTTGGGTGTAGAGATTCCCAGATCACTGGTCTGGTTGCCGCCCCCCGCCCCCCTCCTTGACTTTACCCACACATTTCTTTTCTTTTACTTAGTCTGTATCTTAACATCGCCAAGCTTAGCTGTAGGGTTAGGACTGGAATGATGGCCAGCATAAGGGTTTACTAAGGTAGTTGTCAAAGATAAAGAGGGTACATTGGAAATCCCCTGAAATGATGAAGGGAATTTTAGAAGGGGAGTAAGTAAGAGCCAGCATCAGAGAGAGAGTTGGGGTCAGGAAATGATTTAGGGAAGGGGGAGTGTATGGATAGGAAAATAGGGTAGATACAGGGAGAAATAGTTTGCAAGAGGTTGGGGGCTCTGACATTGATTTCTGGGTTTGTCAAAAGATGTTAATGTGCAAGAAAAGAAGGAAGCTACTGAGGGTCTCCCCAAGAAGGAGAGAGTTAGTGGTAGGGTCAATATTAGAGAAAGGATTAAGGTTAAGAGTGATGGTGGGAGAAATATAATAACCAAGAGTTAGGGAGGTGAGGTGGGTTAGACAAGAAAGGCATTACAGGGGGATTTCCCCCTTTAATGACGAAGAGAATGCATTTTAGAAATAAAAGGAGAAGAGGAAACGTGATAAAGGGAGGGTGTGCCTGCGTGAATGTAGGCGTGAAGACGTGCGAGCATGTTTTGCATGGTAATAAATATCTAGTATATATGGGTGGGCATTTGTTATTCAAATGCTTGTTTGAGCCAATGGGGGTTCAAGCCCTTACAAGCACAGATGTTGATTGGCGAGGGACTGGGCACAGGCACATATCCAGGTTCTTCGGATGAGGGCCTACAAGGTCTCTGAGGACTCGGCCGCTTTCTCCATAAAGGGTCAAGGGTGCATCGAGGCCACTCCTGGCCAACACAGGATTGCCACTCTCTATGGACCCTGCCCAAGTCAGAAGGCTTCCAGCAAGGGCAGAGGGATCCACCTGTAAAGTGATCCTGTGTGTTCACTTCTTTAAGTACCTGCTGGGTTATTTGCAGGTCACACGCATGCACCATTCACTTCTGGAGGCAGGTCACACGCATGCACCATTCCCTTCTGGAGGCAGGTCACACGCATGCACCATTCCCTTCTGGAGGCAGGTCACACGCATGCACCATTCCCTTCTGGAGGCAGGTCACACGCATGCACCATTCCCTTCTGGAGGCAGGTCACACGCATGCACCATTCCCTTCTGGAGGCAGGTCACACGCATGCACCATTCACTTCTGGAGGCAGGTCACACGCATGCACCATTCACTTCTGGAGGCAGGTCACACGCATGCACCATTCCCTTCTGGAGGCAGGTCACACGCATGCACCATTCCCTTCTGGAGGCAGGTCACACGCATGCACCATTCCCTTCTGGAGGCAGGTCACACGCATGCACCATTCCCTTCTGGAGGCAGGTCACACGCATGCACCATTCCCTTCTGGAGGCAGGTCACACGCATGCACCATTCACTTCTGGAGGCACCCTTTTCCATGGTCTAACGCTTGCTGCTTTGCCTTTGCATGATATTCAAGAAGCCTAAATCCTCATATGCATGCAGTTCAGGGGTCTACTACTTTTGGCTCTCCCTGTGCTTTGCTTCCCCATTCACTATGATGGCTAGGGCAGATGTGTAGTCCAAAACATCTGGAGATCCAAATGTTTCATACCTCTGACTTGGTCTTTCTTTCACAACACTTTAGAGAGAAGAGAAGACCAATGGGTATTGTAGTCCAAAATATCTGGAGATCCAAATGTTTCAGACCTCCGATGTGGTCTTTTCTTTCACAACACTCTAGGGAGAAGAGAAGACCACTGTGGTAATACCACAGGTGAGACAGCAACACAGCCACATACGCAAAGGGGCCACTGCACTACAGAAACACCTATTATCACCCACAGCAGCCATTAAATACTCTCTTAAACCTGGGACTTAGTCAATTACTAGGTCCATTAAAATACGAGCGGAGCATCTCATGATCTCATGGTATCAGGCAGCTTTGTATATTAAATGCTTCTTTTAAATTGTGCATAGGTTAGTGTTAAGTCAACCTATATGCCCGCATGTGCACTGGGGATGACCCTCTTGACCCCTAAGAGGATTATACCATTGCAAGGGACTGGTGGTGTCTGTTTATACAGGCAGGATGTCACTGATTATCGCAGTTAGGAAATCTGTCAATCATAGCATTGCATTATTCATGAGGCAGTCTACCAGAGCTTTTCTGAGCATTAGCCCCCTGGCCAATCAGGATGCTCGGAAGGTGGGCTGTATTGTATGGTACAAGCTCGCGTTCTGAGCAGCATGGGTACTGGTGGACAGTGTCCCCATCCTTTCCCCTCCCTCCCTCTCACCTCTTAGCAACCGCTAACGTAACATTTCTGTGTGTCTCGACACCGCGCGGTGGTTCCCGAAGTCTATTATCAATGTGGGTGACATTACAGTCATCCACATTGAAAACGGACTGTGAACCACGATGTGGCCCCGGCAGAGCAGAAAAGTTATGTTTCTGTTTTTTTTTAACAATACACACTATTAGCACCTGCGTAGGTAACCTGCCTACCCTGTCAGTAGCGGCACCATTGCCCGCTTCAAGGGTCCCTTGCTTCACTCGGACACTTAACTTGGGTGGCAGGCAGGTACTGACAGGCTCGACCCGCTGCCTCTGGTAACGTCACCGCAACAGATTTGATGATGATAAAAGCTACCCCCACCCACCCCCCCGAAGAACATATGTCTGAAATCTGCCAGCAAGAAAAGGAGGTTTGTTATTACAAAATACTATGGGTGCAAGGGGCAAAGGGCCTTACACTGTATACGAACAATGGAACACGGAAGTGGCCGAGCCAATAGGATCCCGTTGTCTAAGAATCCGGGTAGCTGAAAAAATTTGAGAAAAAAGCTCTTAAAAGACTAAGACAACATTTTCATAAAAAAAGGTATAAATGCACAAGTGCTATCACTGCCAATCTCAGCTGGGAAGACGAGAAAAGAGAAGGTCCCTTTTAAGCGCACTGAATCAGCGCAACAGAATTATCAGTGATGAACACCACCTTTCTAAGAGTGGAGGATGTTGTAGGATGGGGATGCTTAGTTTCTCCAGGACATCAAACCATTGACTGTGCTTCCTACAAAAATTAGATGCAGCTTATTCCTGCTCACCCACGACTGGAGGTCATCACTTCTCCAAATTTGGCTCCATGGGTTCTATTGAAACATCAGAATATGAACATTTGCATAGTCTGTGTGATGATAGAAAACTGGTCCAATACAGGCAGTAGGCCTGAGAGCGCAGGCCCAAAGTTAATAACAGGGGAGGCTGTGGATCATTGCGGGACTCTAGAGAGCAGGGTACACGTTCAACATGACAATGGAGTCTGTCCCACCACTTCATCTTATCCATTTAAAAGGCAGGTCGCATCTTGATCTCTCAGTCCTCTATTTATTTTTCGTCCAGCCCCACAACATACAGGATCCGGGTCCTGATGTTTCTTGCAAACATCACATCCGGTGGGCGCTTCCCTATCGTGCTATGAGGTGTATTCCTACATACCCTGTCAAGTGAGCAATTTGTTGGCCCCGTTTTAGGTTTTCCATCACCCGCTCTACCATCCCATTCGACTGGGGCCATAGTGGCGTGACCTGGTGGTGCTTGAACCCCATGTATTCTACAAAGACCAAGAAGTCTTGGCTGGTGAATGAGTCTCCATTATCTGATTGCACTGTCAGTGGAAGGCTGTAGGCCTTGAACATCTTGTCTAGTGCTGGTATGACACGAGTAGCAGCTGCAGACGTGATAATCTACACCCCTAGGAACTGGGAGTATTCATCCATAGCTACTAGTAAGTAGTAACCACTCTCTACCAGTCCAAAGAAGCCAATATCATATCCTTCCACACAACGGTCGACAACTTCAACATTTGAAGTGGTTCTTGTCATGCTTGCAGAGTTATGATACCACATTTTTATCGACATCGATAGAGACATCGTTTAAGAGTCTCTTCCACATGTGGGTCTAGTTGACAGAACCATGCCTTCTGGCACATCATGCGCTTTGTTGATGAAATTCCTAGATGAACTTTGTGAGCCAAGTCATTCACTTGACAACTCAATGCTGCTGGCACTACCAGCTTGTTTCCTTTTAGGAAGAGGTCATCTTTAAAAACAGATAACTCTTCATTGATTAGCAGCATGTCCTTTATGTTCCTTTGGGTGGCCTGCATCTCTCCTTCCTCCATTTTCTTCACATGCTTCCAACACCCCTTCTTCAGACATTCAGCGATGTTGCAACATGCTGGATCTCGCTTTGCCTCTTGTTGTAATACCAGCAGATCTAAGCCCTTCGGTGTCGGCTGGTGTACTATGTAATTGATGTCTGCAACTGAAGGATCGGAGGTTACAGACGTGATGGGGTGCCTGGAGAGAAAATCAGTCAATGTCTCCTCCTTTCCTGGATGATGATGGATGGATTAGGCCAAAAGCATGGTCCTGCAGGCTCAGTGCCCACCTTGCTATCCTCAGAGGCATAGAGGTGGAAGAATTCACAAGCCCACACCACCGCTAGCCCGTCCTTCTGTTAGAGAATGTGTCTGCTCCTTTCCTGATAGGCTCCAAATGGAATACGATACAATGTGCCAAAGATGTGGTGTGTCCAGGTCAATCTGAGCCAGAATGGCACCCAGACCCATTGGTCTTCCACCCACTGTGAAAGCAAATGTCCTTCAGTCTTGCCTAACCAAAACATGAAAAGCAAATATTCTCCAGTCCCCCAGTTACTCAAGGTTTGTCTCTTAGGCCCCTGAATTAGCGACACATTAGGGCTGTGATCTCCGGAAGGGGGGACTACTGTAATGCGGCATATCTCTACTTGGTAAGATGGTACAAATTCTGCCATTAAGAGGTCACATTCTTTTCCCTGGCAACGCATCATTCTATATAAGCTTGTCCATATGTGAATTCAGCTGATGGACTTGAAGTTCCAATGCTCCACACCTCTTTTGCCAACCCATCCCAACCCCCAGCCATATGTTTGCCCAATAATACGTAAGGTACGTAAGTGAAAATCAGATTCTAATGCAAGAAGCCAGGCATGTATTCCCTGCTAAAAGCTGAAATTCCTGAGAGCAGATGCGAACTTTATATCAAGGTGGGCCTCTTTACCTGGGCACAATGGCATTGGTTTATTGAATTAGTATGGCCAATGTCATCCTGATGAAGAGTAAGACTGCACATAATTTGCCGCTGAGTGGGAGAATTCACCCTTTGTATCTCACTGATAGATTATTCACGTGGGAAATAAAAACATGTGCTGGTCTAACTCAAGACCCACCAGTCTTTGGAGGGGGCAAAAGCGGAGGAATAAGCCCACTTCTTTCCCTTGATTGTGTGTCTCAGATCGCGCATACCTCAATCCATCGTTCCCCTTCAGTGATGTTCCAGTGCCATGCAATGATGCGGCGTGCCACTGCAGCAAAGGCCAGAGCCTCCTCTATTTCAGCAGCCCATCATATCTCACAGCAGTGCATCATCAGCTCTGTCACAATAGGGGCCAGCCTTGCAGCTGCCATGGCCCTGGGAAAGGTGCGAGTCGCCCGCTTGGTTCAGAAGGGAGAACATCAAGGTTTGGAAGTTCTTGGCTCTGAAGGAATATCACCGAAGGAATGGCCTACTTCCGGCATAGAAGACCAGGGGCGAGGATCATGCGGATCGGGGGGTACCAAGTCAGAGTCTACTGTTACCAGCTAAGGAACCTAATGAGAAGTAAGTCACTTGCTACTCATATT
This sequence comes from Ambystoma mexicanum, assembly GCF_040938575.1. Lineage (NCBI taxonomy): Eukaryota > Metazoa > Chordata > Amphibia > Caudata > Ambystomatidae > Ambystoma > Ambystoma mexicanum. Next base: position 82,395,597 of record NC_090930.1, on the reverse strand, counting down.
AGGCAACTCATTGTTCCTGAATTCAATAGCAGTGAGCTGTAAAGATACGCGGGCACCAATGTTCTAGCTCCGCTACCCTTAACATGTTCCCCGTTCCTCTCCTCATACTATGTGAAGAGCATCCTTAAACGGTGTACGCTTTGAGAAATCAAGCTTGTCTCTTAAATGGCACTAGTGTAAATCCCGAACCTCCCCTTTTCGCAGGGGAATTGCGACGGCGCAGAAGGGGATATTGAGGGACCTAGCTGTAGACCAGGATTTGCAGCAGAGCACAGTTCTCCAGGTTGGTTTGGATGAAGAGGGCACAGCTTTTGCTGCGGTCTGATTATAATTTGTTAAAGCTTTGTCGTGACATGGGAACATGAATTGTGTGTTGTGAATAATGGGGGAGGGAAGAGGGGATACAAGTGACTTCATTGCCATGGAATGGCCCCAGAGGCCCAAAAGTGTACAGTTGATGTCAGCTTCATACAGTTTATGTGCAGGTGTGCGGAGGGTGAACCACCCAATTCAATGATATTCATCAAGGTCGTTGTTCCACTTAGCTCACAGATCTCTTGCCCATGCATCCACGTTTTTTGTTCTCTTCAAGGCAGCCCATGGTACCCCCGTTCATCCTTCCAAAAGACATGTAAAAGGTTGTACCACCAAACCCTACTCCCTCGTTCTTTTACATATCATTACAATAAGGTATTATGCTAAAATATATTCCCATCTGTCTATTGCTGATTTGTCTCTTAACCATGTTAAACGGGTGCCTTTAAGTTAATTGTACTAAAAGTAGGTCGATGGGCCCTCAAGAAAGTAGACAGCAAAGATCCTCATTTTAAAAGGAACTATTTTACATCTTCTCAGAATGATGGATGAAGATATTAGAACGTATTTTTAATTTATTCCTGGCACCGTCCAGACAGACCAACTTTTTGATGAGTTGATGTAGTGGTCTCGATACAGTGAGTTTATTTGCAATTCTATCCTAACTACATAGAATGGGGTCAACCAAGCACAGACATTACAGATAATAAGCATTTCCAGTTGTTAGTTTGCACAGCCTTTGAAAATGAAAAGTGTGATCTTCAATTGGTTGCCACTCTTCCATTTCCTGATTGGTTGGTTATACCTGGGTCAAAAGGAAAAAGACTAGCATTGGTCTCTTGGAGCTAACTCGCCAACTTTCCATACTGATGCGACTATAGCTATGCATTCGATTGCTTGGTCCAGATGAAGGCCCACACAGGAATATAATAGCCGAAACATCCACCTCAGCACCTCGTTTAGGGTCCCTGAAGAAGGAAAGGGAACCTGTTTTGCATTTCATGAGAATAAGGGATGTCAGAATGAATTGCACTTCACCTGAGAATGAGGGATGAGTGAAGGGGAAATATTATGTGTGCACAGCAGGTATTAGGGGGTTGATGTTATCAGAAGATGGAGGCCGGGAAACCCATTGCATGTTCTCAGAAGGAGCGGTTACTGGAGGCTTGTTCGCCTGACAGTCCCCAGCAGTGGCCTCAAGGAAAGTGTAGGCACGTGAGGTTGGTGGGATGGAGAGTGCACAGAGCTGCTGCTGAGATGAGAGACCATTGGACTAGTACTTTACAAGCAGCACCTGACCCTTCTGAAGATTCAATAGACTACTGCAGTGTAGAATTTAATGGCTGACAGCAGCATCAATGCGGTGAAGGGATCTTGAAAGAATCCCTTTTTGAGTTACATTTCTAAGATGTCTAGCAGCAATAGTAGTGGAAGAATAGATAAGCTGTCCCCCACAAATCCATTATTTATAATGGGGTATTGTAATGCTAAGTGCCCTAGAACACTTGAAGGTAAGATGTAGTATTGGACTGTAAACAGGTTTTGGTGTATGGATTATTGGAATGCTAGAAGTATTTAGTAGGACTGCTGTAATATTTGGAATGGTAAGAGTAGGTTTTGGCAGACGGTTCTTGAGGAATTTATTTTTGGTATAGTGAAGTGCCAGAGAGTTCTTGATATCCTGCCAGAAATCAGCCACCAGTATAGAGTATTTCTTTGTGTACTCTTCGAGCCATCAAGCTTTTTCCAGGTTCTTAACAGGACTGGGTTATCACCGCCCTCTAGCATCCGAGTGCAGAATAGACGAGACACTATTAGAGGGTGTGTTGCTGTCTAGAGATGGTTTGGTGAATAATTCTAAGATCAGGACAACATATTACTGGAGTGGGGGATGTAATTTAAGAATGGTTTTCTCTCCAGCGTCTTGGATGATAGAGTGAGCTCGTTGGATAGTTTGGGGTTCGAATTAAACCTCTATAGAAACATAATGAAAAACATAAATTAAACAAGGAACATTTGTGACAGGGAGATGAGGGGATTGTGAACGGAGGATGGCACTGGGGCTGGTCTTGGAAGCAAGTTCCAATCCCGGATCCGCCCTTAGAAACTGAACTCAGGTACGGTATTAGGTGCGTTATAAAGAAACAATAACATAAAATAAATGGGCACACATAGAAAAAAAAAGCTTCTGAAAAGAACTTCTGCAAATTTGTATTCGTTATAAACGTGCTGTACTTTAGATGTGGGATGGGACGAGTAAAGGAAAGGAGGCAAGTATACAAGAACTGATTTACACTTTGTAAAATAAATGTGTTCATAGATTATTGGAAAGCTAGAAGTATTTAGTAGGACTGCTGTAAACGTTTGGATAATGTTAAATAGCTAGCCTAAGGAAAGGAATGGGATTACAGAGGGAAAGACTGGAACCAGCACGCAAGGCGGTTGGGTATCATCGCAACACGGGTGTGTGCAGCAAGATCAAGGGGAAATAAGGGTTTGAATGATAGGCTTAAACATTCACACGCCCCATGCCCTGATGCTCTGTGTAACCTCCTGTTAAAAGTCTCACATGAGACCTGGGTTTGGGTACTATGTTTGCCTTTTAGTTTTCATATAGGCGCGACTGCTCGGATACCATACAGGTGGCAAAACCACAGTCCCCTAATCCATAGAACGGGAGCTTGATGTTTGCCCGCCACCGATTGGATAATCGAATTACTTAATGGCCCTGAGAAGATCCTGGCAAAGGCCCTCTTAGTCGAATGTATCCAATGGGTGGAGACCAAGTGTCTCCTAACTCTCATATGACAGGTTTAAGGTCTGGCCTCTCGACTGTGCATAACTGTATACATCAGGCTGCATGGGAAGAAAGCAACATGTTTGCTCAGTTTTTCGATCACACTTTTGCATTCGATATAGTTGATGGGGACCTATTATGGCCAAAACGTCTTTGTTGGGCTATAGATGCAGGTGTGCTGAAAACAAAAACTTCCCTATATGAGAGTACCTGAGCGAAGGGGAGGTACACTGTGCATGGTGGAGTCACAGAAGAGAGCAATACTTTCAGAGGCATGAAGCCGGGCAGCGTCCATATTAAGCCGGGTTTTGTAATTGGCCACATGCAAGACTGCTTCAGTGGCATCACCTCTGATATCTCTGTGGCAAACCTGGGGAAGCCCTACTTGAGGTCTGTGCTTTTTTTACCCAGATGGGTCAGTGCCACTTCCGGTATTTAGCATATGCCAATGATCTCCTTATCTTTGAGCCGCCCAAATTGCTTTCCAGCAATTTTTGGGTGGGACATCTCCAAATCTAAGGTCGTGTGTGTCACAAATGAGACTGTGGTAAAACATTGAGGGGATGTAGCATTAAGCACTGCGTTCACAGGCGTACAGGGGCTGTAACAGCCCGCCCGCCTGATCCTGAGGAAGGGCTGAGTTTAGGAAAGGCCTCAGTGAGGGCTCTGGGATGCCATTTCCCCGGTCTACTTGAAAACACGGTGCTATAATCACTATTAGCACCACAAAAAATTATGTTTTTAGGAAAATTAGAGCCCTGGGCCAAATTTCCCTGAAAATAGTACAAATCAAAATGGCCACAGCGGAAAATAGTCAAGAGAGTACGTTCCTTTGGCGTTTCCCTGACGGTCGAATAAAGAGACGATGTCTGCTGGAGACGATGCACTGAGCGGGCTCTGGACAGGTAGGTGGGGCGGGAAGGAGAACTAGATAGTCGGATAGAATACTGGGGAGAGGGATCCGGGGGGCATGATAGCAGTAATGGGTGGCACTAGGATGAGAACCATGGACAAAATGATGGACCTAGGTTAGAGGAGATGGTGGCCATGGAGGAATGCAAGCGATTATTGATGTATTCCAACTGTGTTCTTAGCCACCTGATTGGTCGGCGCCTCTTCCTCGTGTACTAATAAAGCTGGAAATCAGCTGAAAGGGGTAGCTGAGTTTACGTAGCATAGAATAGTCTTTGATGAACAGCTGAGGGGCATGTTAAAAGAAGGATCATTAAATGAAAGCCACTGCCTTAAGGATGTCTTAGCCGCTTTCTACGGCCCATATGCAGCCTTTAAAGATTTGCTTAAAAATGACAAAGTGGTGTCAGCAATGTCATTAGGAGAGGCCATATGGCCACCTCAAAAAAAAGAGGATGGATTAATTACAGAGCAACCTATCGTAGATAGTGCCGCGACTGACAAATAATTAATTACGGCTCCTTCTCCTTGCCACTCTCGGGAAATATGCAATGTTAATATACTTTTTATACTGCACCAAATCACCACCGTAGTCGCTTCAGAGCATCTTATGGTTAGTTCAGGGGATACCTCCTTTAAGGATCAACAGAGACACTGTGCACATGCTGAAGATCAAACAGTGCGCCTGCAGCGGTCTGAGGATGTAAAAAATTCCTCAGGGTAGTATTTGTTATTTTTTATTTTTTATTTTATTGCTTATAGTGCGAACCTAGCTCAAGATCAGTGGAATGCTTTACAACAGGATTGTGCCAGAATTGGGCTCGGCATTTCATAGAGTAATGCAGTATTGTTGAGGGAACAGATGGATTTGTTCTCATCCAGCAGATGTTAGATTCAAATGTGTGTTGCAAATTATTTTAAAAAACACATAAAGAATGTAGTTGCTAAAAATGAAAAATAGGGACCTGCAACCGGGTGGAGATGAGAAAGTAGACGGATGAACATTCCCCACGTTGAACGCATCCGTTGCCACCAAGAGGGGTAACTAGAGACCATCTAACACCTTTTAGTTTCATGACAACATTGTATGCTTCTCTGACGAGGAGAAACTTCCACACTGTCAAGGGCTTGATCCTTCTCCAGACGGAGTCATGCCTTCAAGATTTTGAGGTTACAACTCCAGTACTTGCTTGCTTGATTGATACCATATACTGTTTTATTTTTTTGTGATGTGGTTTGTGGATTCTTTTTATCTGAATAAACTTTGATTGATTGGTAAAACAAAATTCCAAACAGTATGTATTATGTTAATTTTTCACAACACTCCGCTTAACATTAAGATATTTGTAATCATGAACAATATATACAAACCTTGACAGCCTCAGGATTTGGATGTGAGGATAAAATGACACCTAGGTAAAGGTTTAGACACAAAGCTACACAGATGTGTTAGAAAATGATATAGAGTATATAGGATTTGTGTTGCTGCATAGCAATTCATGTCAGATTACTCCAACTTCTAGTTGGTAAGATAAAGATGGGTGACAAACGTCAGATAGGTTACATGGCATCCTGCGCTGTCCTGTATCTTAAACATGTCTTGTTTCTGTGGTTTTTACTGAAAGAAGCTGCTGCCTATTCCCAAACAACATCAAATCTACTACTGATGAAAGAACGAAAATGCACAGCAATTTGTATTGGGATCTCACAAGTGCGCTTCTCTAAACTATAATTCCAGTGAAAATAATCACGCATTCTCACATCTGTGCAACTGTAGTTTAGAGGAGGCTTACCAAACAGAAACACACATCATTTTTTTTAAAGAGGCCACAAAAATGATAGGTACGGCCGAAGTTAAAGTAGAGAGGACTACAGAGGATGCAACCAATCATATGTATCACCAAATATAACTCACAGGCTAAGGTGCTTTATAAGTGACTGTGTAAACATTTTCACATGCTAAAACTAGATGGAGGCGAAAAACCATTGTTAACATTTAAAACAAATACGTTGGAGAATATACTTTGCCAAAGCAATGTTGTTGAGACAGAAGTAGATAGTGGGAGCACTAGGCTAAGAACCAATTGATTGGTTTCCACAAGTATGGCCGGTGCAGTATGTGCAGGGATGCGATGGACAAAACCACTCTGTTTACAAATACCAATTGTAACAAGTTTAATATCATGCAATTAATAGATTGCAATACTACATTTGGGATCTGAAGAACCAAAGGGTGTTTCACAACCTAGTCCCCGGAGATCGCATGCTCCGTTTGCCAGAGAAAGGCCACCACTTTTGGACCCCGCCCCTTGGGGAGGACAAGCTAGGCAGGATCACCTGGGTAGGGGGTGCTTGGGGAGTGGGTGAGAAGCACCCAATGGTGAGACATGGTATCCCCCTTTTTCCACAACACATCTAACACATATCCCTGTTTATTTTGAGGGAAACTACAACTCCCATAATTCCTCCCCACTTTGTCTTGACAAAACTACTGCACCAAGGAAGATGAGGAATGAGGTCAGAAGGATTACCTCCCCTGACTTGCATTGGCTCTGCCCCTGTAATGAGGCCAGTCAGAGTCAGACACATAGCCACTTATTAAGACTCCTTGTGAAAATAAAAGGTGGCGCACACAGGCACACTTGGAGCGAGGCTGGGTACGAGAAGGAACAATTCTTCTGAGGCTGGAGTGTACCAGGCTGTGGGAGTTGGAAGGCTAATGGCTGGTCAACAATTTAGAGGATCGAGAGAAAGCCAGGTAAGATTGGGAAGCTGTGAGTGTTCGAAAAGCAGAGCCGAGCGAGCGGAGAAAAGAAACCTTCAAGGTGCCAGGAAACGGCCCACGACCCTTCTGGGTGAATGGTGGAGTTGGGGAGAAGCAGAGGAGGTGTTGGTAACGGCCTTGAGCTGCAAGGAAAAGATCAAAAATATTAATTTAACACAACTGGTGAGTTACCGAGGGCAGCAAATGTTTGGTTCATGTTAAAGGGAAAGTGACTGTGATTTAAAAGTTGAAGGTTGCGTGTTTGCCGATAAGGTGCGAATGAAGAGAACAATTGTTAAAAGAAAAGGATACAAAGGAGCAGTGTAGTCCTGTGAGAGGAAGTCACACTTTCAAAAGTCTCTGAAATGTTATTAACTTTTGAAAGATATTACAAGCAAAGATCAAAGGAAAGAAAGTTGAATAAGAGGAAAATGAAATATGTGAATTGTGAAATATGCCAAGAGGGAAAAAGTAGAATATAAGAACTTTGGAAAAAGCCAAGAAGGCACGTGAAAGAGAATAAGAACTACAAGTACCATGAGGCATTAGTGCTGCAAGAGAAGATTGTGAATTGAAGGAATATGGAAAGAGAGGTTGAAGTGGTCATGCAGAGGTCTATTTAAATTCCTTGCAGTTTCGAATGTCTTCGACAGTGAAATATATCTTAAGATAAAACGTGGGGGAGGGATCCCCCGCAAAGAACAAGACTGGCACAAGCCTATTAGAGGGAAGCATGTGCAGAACTGTACGAAATTGTGTGATAAAGTGAGACCAGACAGGATCGAGCCTGGCAGAGGGAAGCCTGTGCAGAACTGAGATAAATTGAGAGGATATGTACTGAGTATTGATGGCAAGGCATGTGAAGCCTAAGGAAGTGATTGAACTACCAGAAATTAAAAGCCTAAGATTGATTTGTTGAACTGTACCATAAGCCAAAGTGTGCAGGAATAATAGACTGTGCCATCCATCTATCCTTTATTAAGAGACCCTCTAGACCCAGTGGGGTTGAACCTGGGGAAGGGAGTTGGTGATGAAGCCATTCTGACATTTCTTTTTGACACAGTATTTTCCTTTTTGTTTTCCCTTAACACATTTGCAAGGTTAGGTCTTCTTAATATAGGCCTTTTTATTTTGACCAGACTGATTTGGACATATTTGTTATTGTGTAATGGTCGAGATTACTCCCATTTTAGAGTTAGGACCAGTTAGGAATTCAACCATCCTAATCAAATTCCTAAATCAAGGTGTTTAAAACGTGTATCCAATGTGCCTGCATCTACTGATTGACACTATACTATTGTTTGCATATGTGCTAAAATGTATATTGGGAGCACTAAAAGAATATTGATGGAATGGATTTCTCAGCATATTCGAATCATAAACATGAAGGACGAGCGATTCCCAAAGGGACAACATTGAAAAGACAACCTTGAAAAAGAGGACATTTGGGGGATACGTTTTTTTGGTCTGGACAGGATGGAATCAAAGGAAAAAGGTGGAGATAAAGAAACATGGATGAGACAGAAAGAAGCCAGGAAGATTTTGGAATCGCATTTCAATGGGACTGAATAAGGACAAGGAGCTAGGCATATATCTTACAGGTATATGCCTAGCTCCTTCCTAGCTCCCTGTCCTTATTCATTCCCATTGAAATGCCGATTCCAAATCCTTGGTGGACACGAGTATGGAAGCAGAGGAGTACTCCACAGGCATAAGCGTTGATCAGGTAGTAAAGATATGAGGTTCAGAAAACAATATGAATGGTAGAGTGGGAGGTTTTGGCTGACATATTAACAACTTTAATTTCTTCCAACTGGGCAAGCTTCACTTCAATTAAGTGTTAATGTGGAAACTTTGTTAAATGTGTTAAACAACTCTTCTGCTAACTCTAGAAATACCGGAAATGCTGAGCAGCAATGATGATGGACGCTCTTATGAATGCGGTTGCAAATAGACCACTCACAAGTCTTGTGTGTTTTAAAACTGGTACTTTATTGAGTATAACGAAATTCTTGAACACTAAAACTAGTTTCTTTTCACCACAAGGGAGACGGACCAGCTATCATGTCCTCGGTAGTCGCTGAGTCTCTTCCTTAATACTTGTTGTCCTTAACAACCCCTATTGGTTTGAGAAGCTTTTCTGACCTCTCAATAGCCCTCTTCACCTTACATGTGGGCAGGTTTGCTACACCACGTGGTAAAGTTCGAGTGGGGTGTTAAACTTTAACGCCTTCTGCTCCTCGGTTTTGTAGTGAGCTCTTCCATTAATAGCTGACACTCACTTATTAACACAAAAGTTCCCAAGAAGGTTCTTTTCACTCTATCCGTTACTTCAGGGTCTTTCCCTTTCACTGCTCTCACCTTTAGCCCCTTCCTGATGTCTTCCGTTTCGCTTCGTGCATCCTCCGGGACCTCGTTGCCTCTCTCTCCTCTTGTGTTCAACCGATCAGCTGTTATTCCTTCTTCGGCCGCCTTGATGCCGATTGGCTGTCCCAGAGGGGCCGTCTTCCTTGTACCGCCACGTACAAGTAAGGCTTGCACTGCGGCTCCTCCTCCACAAGGGTGGGGGTCAGGAGTGGAGCCGCGGACCCGATGACAGCCTCGTCGGACGGGCCCTCTTTCCTCGTACCACTGCGTACAAAGAAGGCTTCCGTAGCAGGGCGAGTCTCCTGTTCCTCAGGTACGGTATGAAAGTCTCTATTTAACTTGTCTCTAACTTCACGACTCCAGCAATAATAATCACAGGGTTTTGTACCCACGGCACAACAGGTGCTTCTGTTCTCTCACTTCCACGGGAAGACTCAATAAGCCCACTCGTATACGCCTTCCTCTTCTGCACTCCACCCTTCTTGTTGCTTCTTTTTCAAAATCCAAAACATGACAACCACAAAAAAAAACACAGAGAGACCAGTATTAGAGAAAGGTACCTCTCATGTGGGGAACATCAATATTTCTCATTGGTTTAGGCAAGTGTCTTTCATAGTACAGCTGGGCTATCCTTTGTGACATAACACACTAACCCTTCCTGGATGTATGAACACAGAAAAGGGGCTTTAACTGGCTCTGATCTTCCTTTACTTCTTCCGCCTTATCACAGACGCATCATCACAGAGCTCCACACCTGGTAAAAAACTGTTTTGAAAATAATCTGCGGTCTGCCCAAATATTTGATTCCCGTTGCTGATGTGACTGGCGGACGCTGCCGCGAGGGTTGAGTCCAACCCCTTTCTTGTTTGGTGCTGGTGGAGCAGAGAACGAAGCGCGGGAAGATCCACAGGTAGAGCGCATGGTTGGTCCCTGTGTGAGTCGGCTGTGCTCCTGGGGAGAGACTGCAACGAGACAACGCGGCTGCGTTGCGGCTTATCGGGGCTGGCGTAGCAGAGTCGGAGGGATCCTGAGAGGTTCCTTGCATGGACAGTGCTTCTGAATTGATTATCAGAGGGTGAGGGAAGCCCCTGGTTACCCGTAAGCCACTGCCAGGTGCCGGTGAGCAGCACTAAGGCTTGCCACGCCGCTGCAGACGCCACACTCTATAGACACCGGGCTTCCGATCGAGGGCGGGCACTTTATTAATCTTAATCTGCCTGCTCTGAAGGTGCTTCCCCTGGTCCAGTGGCATGGGCTGGCCATCACAGCGGTGAGTTGGAGCAGAGAGGGTGCTCAAGGCAGATGATCCGAGGAAACCGTTGCTTCTATTATTTTTTTCTCTTTTCGTGGGCTGACTAAAATTCCCCACAACTGGGGCTTGGCGTTTGTCTACATCAAATAGTATCACCATCGTGAGGGAGCACATCTGATCCTCGTGCAAAAGGCGCTTGATGGACTGGGCACTTGAAGCTCCCTGGTACAAAAAGGCGGCTCTTAACTATTGCAGAAGGTACTGTGCTTGGGCCTTACAGTTACCTTAAATCCTGGACTCTCTGCCTGCGTTTATGCCACAGGCTTCCCAGGGGGGTGGAGGCAGTGACACTGGAATTCGACTCATTGGCTCCAGGAGCACCACAATACTTTCGTACCTACCCTTTTCTTCAACCACACTTGATCCCATACTGTCTGGGATGCACTGCATAGACCTCCCCAGGATAGGGCTGTGGGTGCCACTGGGCCCTCCAGAAATGACGAGGCGGGCTGGGGACAAAATGTGGGCCCATGGACGCCTACACTAGCATCCCTGTCAAGGAACTGACTGCTGAGCCTGTCATTAAGTTATTTAGAAAGACACCGGCCCAGGATCCTTACGCTGCAAGAAATGCGCACACTAGGAATCACTCATGAAGATTAAGATAAGATCTCTGGTGGCCCCAGAGATCTTATACTCATTATTTCTCACAAATGAGGTGCTCATTCTCATTCATCACTCGATTTCATTTCAAGTTACAGAGAGTTGTGTTGACCCAATGGGCAATTATGTGATAACTGATTTCTATAGACAAGCATCTGACATATTGGTGAGGGCATCTGGGGAGGGGATTTTAACACTATTCTGGACGACATGCGTAACCGCTCCGACACTGCCCCATGCACATCCTGTGCCAGAACACAAGTGCTTACCCACATTATGCATCATCTCCAGCTTTCTGAAGCCTGGCAATGTCTGTATCCTAATGGGAGGGGGTGTACTTTCTTCTCGTCCGTGCATGATACAATGTCCAGAATAGATTACTGGTTACTCCTCCGACTTGGTACCCTATGTGCGATGGTGTGAAGGTACATTATACGACCATTCCTCTGTGATCCTGTCCCTTATGCTTGGTCAGCGCGTCAGCCCAGCCCCTTATGCAGAATGTCACCATCCAGGCCTGGTAACCTACCTCCAAGACAAAATTGACAATTTCTTTACAAACAATACTGCCTCTGCAACCCTGCATTCCACCCTATGGGAAGCATTTAAGGTATGGATACGGGGAGAGTTAATATCTGTTTCAGCTAGGACATTAAATCCATTCATGCAGAATTCCGAGATGTGGAAAGACAGCTCAGGCAACTTGAAAATAAATACAGAGTTACGAGCAATAGAACACAACTAGGTATGACCGGTAATGGCGAGACCGGGGAGATCTAGTGCTGAGGGTACTGCACAATCCATTGATGGCATCCTTGGTCCATCTGGGGGAGTGGTCACCACCAAAGACGAGATAAACACAGTATTTAAAAATGAATATGCTGCCTGTATGCCAATGATGATATATGCCCTGAAGCGCCCAGTGGAATATCTGAGGGATACAACCCTTCCACAACTGTCTGATGAGGCCCGACTTACTAGGCCAGCCTGTTACATTTGAGGAGGTGATTGCGGCTATATCCTCACTGGCGTCTGGCAAGGTGCCTGGATTGGATGGCTTGGGGGTTGAACTATATATGAAATTTAAACTCACCTTAGCCGCACAGTTGATTCAATTGTGGGAGGAGTGGCTGGAACTAGGGGAATTCCCAGGGTCCCTCAGGGAAGCAGTCATCACAGTGTTATTAAAGCTCAACAAACCTCCTAATGACATTGCTTCATATAGACCACCGTCCTTAATCAACACAGACGCAAAGGTTTTCGCTTAGGTATTAACCGTTTGCTATGCATGGAACAACTGGTCCACCCGGATCAATCAGGGTTTATATCGGATAGATCCATGCCGCTGAATCTTGCCAGGGCGGTTGCGGCCTCACTAGATGCCGAATAAGCTTTTGACTCAGGCCTCATTACAAGAGAGACAGCCACAGTATGAACGGTGCCGCTAAGGCACCGGCACCCCGTCATACCGGGCCGCCGCATTACGAGTTTTGCTCATGGGTTCCTGACAGCCCGCCAGGTCTTACCTTGTGGGCTGTGTGGCACCCGCAATCAGAACTCATGATTGCACCGGCACCAGTAACAACGGTCCTGGTGCAACCATGCTCCCCACCCCCATTCTGTCCTATGGGGCAGAATGGGGATCGGGAGCCTGGCATTACCACTACCCGCGAATGGGCAATTACCAGCCCCATTTACCAGCCCACTTATCTCATAATGGGCCGGTTATTGCCCAATTGCGGGAGGTAGTGCCGGTAGCGAGCATGGCGGTAGACGTGACTACCATACAGGCACGGCTACCGCCATGCTCGTAATGAGGCCCAGTGTCCTAGAAGTACTTGTTTAAGGTACTGAGGTGATTTCAGTTTGATCCTTACTTTCTAAATTGCCTATAGTTGCTATATAACCGACCCACAGCAAGAGTTTGCATCAGTAACACTGCATCTCAAAAGCTGAATCTGGGGGGTTACTCGACAGGCTTAGCTACTGCCCCCCCTCCTTTTGCACTCACAATAGAGCCCCTGGTGACGCGCATAAGAGCGATCCATGGACACAGGGGCAGTCGAATGATGGGGCCGTCCCAAAAATGTCCTTGTATGCCGACGATACCTTTCTATATGTTCGTGACTCAGAGGCAAATCTGGGGCCTATGATGGAAACAGTACATGAATTTGCTGGAGTATCTGGCTACAGAGTGAATAGGAGCACGCGTGAACTGTGTCCCCTCACTGACGACATGACCCCCCCCAGCAGACCCAATGGGATTCAGATGGGTCTCCTCCTGCTTTCAATATTTGTATATACTTGTCTCCAGAACGCAACAATCTATGCTGATCACCACGCTACTTATCTGCACCAGCTTGTCACTAAACTGAACATTTGGTCAGGTTTTGCTCTTTCACTATACGGGCGCCTCTCGCTACTGAAAATGGTTATACTTCCCAAAGGATTATACTATTTTGTAATGATCCCATCTGCCTGGGGAGGGATTTCTTTATGCACCTGAGGACACTAGTGCTTGATCTTATTTGGGGTTCACGGGCAGCTAGGATTAGTTGGGAAAAACTTGTAAAGTTGTATGAGTGTGGGGGGCTGGCTGCTTCTGACTTCGAGCTCTACTACCTCTGTAACGCTCACCTTGTTGGTCCACGGGGGTGCCTCTCGAATAGCTGGAATGCTCTCGGGAACCCTTTGCCTGTCCTGGGACCTGAATAATCGAGGGACGGCTCTGAAAGACAGGAGGGGGAGATAAGCTTCGGTCCTTTCCTTGCAACCCACCTCCCGGGATCCCCTCACAATTCCCCAGGGAATGTCTCTCGCCTGGTTCTCTATAAAGGTGCGCTCTCCGTCCTGCCGCGCTGGGCAGGGGCACGTCGAAAGGTGGCACCGGAGTTCAAACTGGCTGCAACTCCTTCTTTCAGGTAAGTCTTTCTGGCGAAAGCAATGTCTTTTAGATGCAAGCAAGTCCTTAGTTGAATTTGCAATATTGTCTTTTTCGGTTTTTGTTGCAGGTGGCAAGCCCTGCGGTGGAAGTCGAAGTCCGGTTAGGACAGGTAAGAAGAACACCAAGCGGCGCTGGAAGCATCCTAGCAAGTGGCTAACCTGTGATTTTGGTTTTGTTCTGTAGGTCGCGAGGACCTTGAGGAGGATGTTCCCCAAGAGTCCAATGAGATGAAGATGTCTTGAAGATGTTGGCCTTCCAGGCGACCAGCGGAGCTGGTAAGGATGGCGATTAATCTTGCCCCGGATGATATTGAACCCGATGAGTGCTGCTAAGCAGGTAAGGATGGCGATGGCTCTGCCTTGGAAGAGTTCAAAGCCGATGGATGCTGCAGAGCAGGTAAGAATGGTGATGGTTCTTGCATTGGATACGTTCTGAGCCGATGGAAGCTGCAGAGCAGGTAAGGATGGCGTGGTTCTTGCCTTGGAAGAGTTTGACACCGATGGAGGCTGCAGAGCAAGTAAGGATGGCGTGGTTCTTGCCTTGGAAGAGTTTGAAACCGATGGATGCTGCAGAGCAGGTAAGGGCAGGATCAGATGAGCGTCACGCTGCTAGGCAGAATAACGCGAAGCACGTGCCCTTGATCGGGCGTGGTTTAAATAGCAAGGCAGTATCCCAGGTGTCTTTGGGGCGGGCCCCACCCTGAAGGCTAGACCGCAGAATGCAGTTCTCCAGTATTCCGCATGGGGGCGGCCATGCTTGTCCTCTGTTCATAGAAACTCCATCCCAGCAAGCGTCTCCTATGCCAACAGCGCCAGGACTGGCTGCAAGGCATCTGAGGGGATCCGAATAAGGTCCTTAGAGCCCCGTGAGCCCTTGGTGGGGATAAGGTCGTGGCAAACTCGTAGCGCAGGCACAATGTGTGGGGTAGTGGTATTCTTTGTTGTGTAAAGCTGATCACCTGACCCGAGAGAAATATGGGGCGGCTCTCACAAATCTCAGATCGGTAATACTTATTGACAGGTATGTCGACTCCTGATCCTATGACGCAGTGTGCACCACAGTGAACGCATGGGCAAGGATATTTAGAAGACTGAGTCTCACAACAGTATATAACACAGGGGTCCTCTTATGGAACTTCCCAGACCTTGGCCCCTACCTGCGATGCTGAAATACGTAGATCCTGGGATGGGGTTGGGAACTGTTGCTAGGTGACCTCTTCCCTGATGGGCGATCAGTGACATTAGATGAATTCAAAAATAAAATGGCGGACAACATTATAAAGACACTGCAATATTATCCTATAAGGGTGGCCGCCTGCCGTCTTGTTAAACCATATTCACATACCATCTGATTATGAACATTGGCCTAAGCGCATTTGCATTGTACAAAGAAACGCGGTTAAACAGATCTAAATAGAGTTGACTTTGCCGCCATCTTGGAAACATCTGCCATTTTGATTCTAACTCCTGCTTTCTCCTTAACTGGTGAACTGTGTTTTCGACTGCAGCGGAATCACTTGAATCAAAGTGTTGTCTGCACCCACAGCCTCATTCTCATTCAAACAACGTAACAGTATGCAAAATAACTAAAACTGTGTGCTTTGGCAGAAACTCCTTGTGTTCATTCTTGAAACTGGACTTACTTTAAGCTGGGGAACCAACAACGCCATTGAATCTACATGGACAAGTAAACATGTTGAATGTGTTAAACAATATTGTCATATTTGTCATGTGACCTGGGCATGAACCTTTGTATGTAACTCATTCATTTGGAGAAGGGCTGGACAATGACCAGGGTAGTGTATAAATAGAGCATATTTGTGATGTCCAGCACTTACTCCCCTCACGGTGTCTGTTGGGAGCCCAGATAGCTATCTGATTTTGCCTTTGAATCTGTACAGAAATAAATATACTTATATCTTTGAACCCGTGATTGGTGTATTTCATTTTGTGGTACTAAGCCTCAATATTTCTTTGGTCTTTCAGTCTATGGCCATCCTTCCCACAGGAGTCGCATACACATATATGTATTGCAGAAATAGTTAAAGCGAGGGAGAGTAACAGGCGCATGGTTTGAAAGCTTTATGATTTAGTTCAAACAAGTCAGGATTGCCAAAATGGGGCATGGCTGAAATGGGAGTGAAACTTGGGCACCAAATTCTCCGACACACAATGGAAAAGATGTTGGCCCTCATTACGAGTTCGGCGGTAACCATGCCACTATTGGCGGCATGGCTACCGCCAAAATCACGTTGGGGTCCGGGTCCTCGGAATGAGGATTTACCGGCCCATTCCGAGTTCGGAAGGCCCGGTATTCCTCCCTCCGAGGACCCGGACACGGTCCTTCCCCATTCCCATTTCAACCCCCAATGGGAATGGGAGAGGGAGCAAACAACAGGCCATTACGAGATGGCCCGTTGTTTGCTCCCTCTTCCCCTTGCGGGACCCGGTAAGCACGCCTGGTTTTCCCAGGCGTGCTTACCGTGTCCCACAAGGGGAACTCGTAATGCAGCGGTACGGAGTGAACAGCGCCGGCACCTTTTACGGCGCCGTTCACTCCATACCGCCAGGGTCGTAATGAGTAATCAGTTGTCCGTTGTCTCTTGACCAAGGTTTCCATGAATGCCAGGTACAGGTTGATACAGCGCAAGATACTGAATCAACTCCACTACACCCCGGCCAGAATTGGGAAGTTTTCCCCTGGAGTGGAGGATGTTTGTATGAAATGAGATATGACACCGGCTTACACACTGGACATGTTCTTGGAGTGCCCAACAGTTACCCAATTTCTCATGTTGCACCTAGTATGTCACCTATTAAATACTTGCTGGGGGATATCGGTAAAGTGTCAGGAATTTTTGGAAAGGTTTTTGTTTTTTTCTAATATGTTTGTGTTGTGGCAAGAACGTGTATCCTTCAGCGTTGGAAGTCAACTTTGACCGCTACATGTCTGGAATGGTGGAACGACTTGGTTTACACTAACGAGAGGGTGGAGACCTTCATCGCCATGATAGTCCCAACTTGCAGACCTAAAGACATTTGGAATCCGATGAGGATATGGCTCATTCGGATCAATAGGTCATAGATAATCAATGAGAAATATAGACAGTTATAGCAGTAATGATTTGACAATGTTGATGGAGGATTGTGGATATGTGCAGACCAACAGTTGACTATCAGCCTCTTATCGCACACTGTTCACTAATCATGCTTGTCATATGTCGATTTCATGATGTCTGATTGTTGATCTTAAAATAAAGTATATAAAAAAAAAATACTGGAAACATTTTCCATATATTTTGGATAAGACCTTGTGCAAGGTCTGTCCCACTGATTTCACCTAAATGCTTCAGCTTAAAGGCCATTCCATACCCTGATGATGCATTCTGGAGAGGACAGTCCAATGGGGTTCTGTTGTCTATTCCGGAACTTGAAGACTAAGCAGAACTGATGCCTTACTCTTTGACCCCAAAGCAGGACAGTAATACACCAGATCCTCATCTAGGCCACTCAAGCATGACTAAGCATCCCCTGCTTCAGTGACCAAGCAAACCTCATCCAATGACATCATCAAGCATTGTCATAATGGGTCCAGCCTTACACTTGGCTGAAGGCCTGGGAATGGCGCATGCCAGCCTCTCAGAAGATGTAACACCAAGATTGAGAAGGTGCTGGGTCAGAAGGGATGCCATCCAGGGTGAAGAACGCCTGGTCCTGAAGGAATAACAACAAGGTTTTGAAGCTTCTGGCTTGGACCAGGGACATTAAAAGAAAATGCCTATTTACAACCTGAGGGCACGAACAAGGTGTCTACGAATCGGCAATTACTACGTCCGAGTTACCCGTACCCAGCAGCAAGGTCTACTCAGGAGTAAGTTACCTGTTGTGATTGAACTGTTCCCCTTGAAATTCTACTCTTTGTCTTATCCAGTAGAGTGGTATACTCGTATCCCAACTAGGAAACAGCACAGAAGCAATATCAGGTGATGGGTGGGCTGGGGTCTCTGGTAATACGCCGATCGAACCAGGTGATGGGTGGGCTAGGGTCCCTGGTAACACACTGATCTAACCAGGTGATGGGTGGGCTAGGGTCCCTGGTAACATGCTGATCTAACCAGGTGATGGGTGGGCTAGGGTCCCTGGTAACACGCTGATCTAACCAGGTGATGAGTGGGCTAGGGTCCCTGGTAACACGCTGATCGAACCAGGTGATGGGTGGGCTGGGGTCCCTGGTAATACGCTGATCGAACCAGGTGATGGGTGGGCTGGGGTCCCTGGTAATACACCGATCGAACCAGTTGATGAGTGGGCTAGGGTCCCTGGTAATACACTGATCGAACCAGGTGATGGGTGGGCTAGGGTCCCTGGTAACACACCGATCGAACCAGGTGATGGGTGGGCTAGGGTCCCTGGTAATACACCGATCTAACCAGGTGATGGGTGGGCTAGGGTCCCTGGTAACCCACTGATCTAACCAGGTGATGGGTGGGCTAGGGTCACTGACCTAACCAGGTGATGGGTGGGCTAGGGTCTCTGTTAATACACTGATCGAATGAGTGGCAAATGTATACGGTCCCTTCTCTATTATGCTAGACTACACCATACCATAAATAACTTAATTCTCTGTCTTTGTCACAGCTTGCTAGGCCTCTCTATGGCTTGTCACAACTTCTCATGGCGTTCCAGCCCCTATCTTGCCCTGATCAGCTGGTTGCGCCTCGTAAGACTATATCATTATATGTCAGGCCACTCTAGCCCAGAGCGCAAACTCGGGGGCGGGGGGCATTTTATATTAAATGTAAACTTCATGGAGTGGGCCACCAACATTAGCACAAACATTCTGTTGAGTTCCCTCAGTGCAATTTTCATCATTTGCAAAATGGAGTCCAAAACCAAAGAATAAAAACTGCCGAAATCGCATTTTTTTTGTTGTTTTTTTCACTCTGGTTTGCAAAAAGTTTAGGAGATGGCATTTGCAATGCATCCAGAGGAGTGCATTTGCTTTATTCTCATACTGGGGAAAAACGAGGTTGGGGGGAGGGGGTAAAAGCGCCCATCCCCTTCCGTCTCCCACCTCGCTTGGAGAAATAAATTAAGCCGGTGGAAAAAAGGGCAAAAACGGGTGCATCTCTGACACTTTTTTCATTCAGAATAACCCCCAGCCCCTCCCACGACCCTCCAATCAATTTATCGTCGAGTACTATGCAATGCTGCACCATCCACTGGCAAATGACATATTCGACCATCGAGCCCATTACGGCCACACACATCACAAGCATATGCAAATCAGTCACGTCCTGCCACCAACTGCTAGGCCAGTTCCCCCTTGCACGGAAACACAAGCAACCCCAGGCGTGTTTCGGATTCGATGGGCTTCATCAGTGAGGTGCATCTTGGTTTGTGTTAGGTTGGCTGCTTGTACTTTTATTTGTATAGCGCCGAAAGCCAAAGGCATCAGTATTTTCTACCACAGTAAGGCAATCTCTCAGGGTGAAGGGCAAAGAGAGGGCATGGAGTAATGAACAAAGCAGCACGGTCTGCACTGGGGGCGCGGGGGCGGGGCTCTTCTTCGCGAATACCCAGTTCTATAGCAGTGATTGGGGCCAGCCAGAAACCCGTGCTGTTCTTGTGGCTTAGTTGATTCTGGGAATGAAATATATGCATGTATACCACCAGTTTCCCAGCCCCTGTGCTCCAGTTGGCTGCCCATGCTGACAGGTGGCAATAGGATTCCCCCAGCTGCCTATAAAGCTGAGTTTATTGAATCGCCTTTGCACAGTAGCACGGTTTCCAGGACAAACCGAAAGGTGGGAAGTTGCATAGCAGTCAGGGTGAAAGGAAGAAAGACATCGGAATTACCGTTGCTGGTTATTCTGCAGAAATCCCACTGATTTTTGGCAGTAAGGTGGAATTTACCTCCAGCTTTTTGCTAGAAGTAAATCGTCCACCTTACCAGCGAAGTTGTAATGCAGCGGGGTGGTAATACAGCTGTAATGAGGCAGTAACGGAATTACACCCGCTTTAGCGCCATTTTTATCTACACTGCTGTACTCGTCATGAGGCCCATGTCTTTCTTCGCTTGACCCTGACTGCTCTGCATCTTCTCACCTTTCTAGTTCTTCCCAGAAACCGTGCTACTCTGCAAAGGTGATTTAAAACACTCAGCTTTTCCCTAATGTCATGGGTGAGTCCTATTGCCACCTGTCAACATGGGCAGCCAACTGGAGCACAGGGGGTGGGAAACGGGTTGTGTAAATGTCCTGTATCTCAAACATGTATGGACACAGAAAATGGGGATTAACGCAGCCCTACCCCCACTTGTAATCCCGCAGTAAATCCGCTGGACCAGGTGGTGGTAACAGTAAGCGAGTTAGGCAGTAACGTGCCGGATTTACCGCCGAATTACCGCCAAACTCGTAATGAGGCTGTACACTTGGAAGCAAACCCTGGCCTGCACTTTATTAAGGACACATAAGTGAATACACAGGGCTGCTCTGTAGAAAGCAATGCGTACAGTGGCAGAGATGTCCCCTAGGAAAGATGTTTGCATAAGCAGGGAATCAGAGCGCACACACGTGGAGTGGGGGGGGGGGGGTGGCGTGCCGCTCTTTGGAAGAGTTCCAGGTAAACTGGGAGGCAGGGGGGAGGGGCGGGGGAGCTAGCCAGCCATGGCCCCCAATGAGAAGAGCCTAAACGCCTCCCCTCCAGCGCCTTGCCCCTTAGAGACGTGCACCCCTGCTTGCATAATGATGGCCTCTTTTGAAACATGAAATGTGTAGCCTGATATCGCAATCAGGCAGTGGCTGTGTTGCTTTACGAGCATGCTTTGTAACGCCTGGACGGGTAACTCACTGCCTGCCCCCAACATGGGGCACCCTGCACTTTGCAAGATCGAGTACAACCCAAGTCTTTTCTACTTCTGACTATTCCTCCATCTGGTCTCGGGCGGATAGCTCAGCGGCAACGTGCTCGCCATAGGGGGAAAAAAACACCTAGTGCGTTATAAATATTATATCATATATAATGAATCGGCCCAATAAAAACCCCTGCTATCATAGCACTTGGAACCCAGAGGAATCTGCCCGGAAGCGCTATAAGAACACAACTTATAATAGCACTGAAGCCACGTTTGTTTTGTGTTCTAGACCAACTAGCGCCAAAATACTAGTAGGCGAATATACTGAACTTTGTAAATAACTAGGCAGGGGTGATATAATGCGAGATAAGAGCCCACTGTATATACAGAACCCTGATTGGCTACCAGCTAGGATTACTTGGGTTTTATACATTAACCAACACCTTTTCGTTTTCCTACGGTCTTCATCTGTGTATATAGATCGTTGTTTATTTGAAAAACATCTATTCACATGTCTGTCATACGCACATGCCTCGTAGCCTACTCTCTCACCCTATTACTTTAGACGACGATGGTTTCACTGAAGAAAGCCCAGTTTCTCTTAATGGCAGAACGACTTTAAGGCTAGAATAACTTTTCTGAGCGCCTTCCCTAAATGCGTACCTCTGCTCAGACTGGGGGGCTGGGAGGTCTACATGGGTGTCCCCCGAGATGTCCCTCCACTCGGTGATGTGGCGGCGCAAGGGTTAATCTCAGCTGTGCCGCAGGAGCCAGAGCGCGTCATCGGCCCATGTAATAATGTGTGTGTGTGAGTCACGTGTATAAAGGGCAAAGGGGCCGGGGGGCCAGCCACTAGTCGACAGATCCTGGCTCCGGAGGGGTAACATCAAGGCTGAGGGGCTCCTGGCACAGAAGGGATAACATCGGAATCATGGCTTACGGGAAACCGGGACCGCGCCCCAGGGGGACCCTGAGAGTTGGCAACTGGAAGATCCGCATGTACCGCTACCAAATCGATCGCTTGGTCACAAGTACGTCATTTCCGGCCCCTTTCATTGCATCCATTTTTTAAAAATGCACTTGGAAAGGAATGAAGCGGTTTCATATGCTGGTGCAGTCAACTATAAACCCAAACACGCCAGCTCCTGGTGTTTTGGACTACGACTCCCATGATCCATCACCATTGACTCTGCTGGGATAGGGTGTATGGGAGAAGTAGTCAAACATTTCCGGACTGCCAAAGATTACAAAACTACGTTATTTTGAGAACTTGTTTTTGGAGTATACGTTGTAATTGGGATGAAAGATGATCCTTGTATGTGTGTTTTTTTTTACAGAGGAATTTCGACGCCGCAGGCATGGATACTGACACCACCATGACGCTTCCTCTTGCCAAACGCATCCTGGGTCTGCTGATCGGAACATGAGCCCACACTCCAGAAAAGATGGAAAAAGCATTTGAGTCCAGTGGTAGCCACATCTCAGCCGGGAACATGTGCGACTCTGCAACATAAAAACATGTGCAAATTCCACTGGGTGCCTGTTCTCACTCGGGCTTAGATTAGGGCGGGCGTGCTGGTATGTGTTGCGTGTTTCGGGGGCTGATTGTGACGCTGGACGAGTAGTTGCTGTGGATGGAGTGGCGGGCTTTGGGGGTGGGAGGAGGGGATGGGGGGGGTTGTTCGAGAAAAGTTTTGACATGAGAATGGAACATGAATTATTTTTGCCACAGGTTGAGGGACAAGGTCAGAAGAAATGGTCATTAGACCATTTGATGATACAAATTAAAGGTTTGGTGTTTCCAAATCTTGGACCAGAACAAGACTGCATTATCTATATATTTTATTATATGTGTATTGATGTCAGGAAAGGCTCCCCGGGGCTTTTCCCATCTGCTGGCACTCAGTAGGGTCTGCCAGGTACTGTCTATGTTCTTAAACGACAGCTACTCCCATCTGTCTATCCAAAGTCATTTAGAATGTCTTCCCAAATGAGCCCCTCTACTGGAAGACATACTGGAACATGCGCTAACAATATAATTCCAATATTGTTCCGCCCATTCCTCTGCAGTTTGCATTCAATGCCACTACTAATGCAGGAAAGACTGGCCCCCTCCAGCCTATACTCCAGAAGCCCCTGTAGACCCTACTCTTCAAAGAGATGTGCTCAGTCGCCAATTGATCCATTAAACCCTAATTCTCCCCCTGTGCATCACCCGCTTCCCTGCCCCCTCTACTCTTCCCAGTTACTCCGCTACCACGGCACCGTGTTAACCCCCCTAAGGTACTGCACTCAGTAACTCTTTACAGAGATATAGGCAGTACAGATGCATAACCGAGCACTTTAGAGGTAACAACAGAACAGCTATACAGCCGGGGTGGGGGCCTAGTAGTTAGGCCTCATAGGCTCTCTCTGAATATCTGTATCACTAAAACTCATTGCTCAAATGCTTTTATGCTGTGCGCTCATGAAAAACAAGTTCCCTTCAGGACCAGAGAGACAAGTTGGCAGAAGGAGATGCCCCAGAAACACAGGTGACAAAGGCCTTCAGGTGCTTGCAGAACTGAGACAAGTTGCCACTTGGCGGAGTGGCCAGCTGTTCCACACCCTTGGAGCTGCTAGTCTGCAGTGCCTGCCTCTGATGTTCGTGAAGGCAGGCGCTTGAAGGAGAGCGCAGCCAGAGGAGCAAAGAAGCCTGGGCAGCATTCTCTGAGCGGTTCTGTAGGTAGGAGGGTTCAGATCTGTGAATGGTTTTTGTGGGTTACGCAAGGGGTTTTGGACCAGATGTGGGATGCATCTGTCCTCCAGTGTGACACTTGCAGTGGTGTGGTCATGAGGGCCCAGATGGAAGAGGGGCCCAACTTTGTTTTTACCTCCTTGGGGTTTCTCCTGAAGATTTTGGTGCATGCTGGCATAACGCATTACCGGTTGCCCCGTGGTGCGCTTCTAGGAATGAGGCGGTTGTTCTTGTCAGCCTACGGTGGTCATTTCATGTTCTGACCACAGCATTGACCTCGGTAGCCAGGGAAAGTTTGTCATCAAATATGACACCAGGAGATCTGGAAGTGGTTTTACAGCTGGGTTGAGCTGACTTTCTGGGAGTTGAACGGATGAAGGACTTTGAGTCAGAGGATGAGGTCTTCAGATGTATCTCGATTCAAGTCAAG
This sequence comes from Ambystoma mexicanum, assembly GCF_040938575.1. Lineage (NCBI taxonomy): Eukaryota > Metazoa > Chordata > Amphibia > Caudata > Ambystomatidae > Ambystoma > Ambystoma mexicanum. Next base: position 82,371,561 of record NC_090930.1, on the reverse strand, counting down.
CGTATCAATCTTCATCCAGATCTGAGTGATCTTTAAGCCATTTGGAATGGCATTCGTTATTAGTGATATGGCGTGAGGGATGTTTGATTGGGAGAGGGCAGACACATGACCATTTGCAGTAGTGTACTGTCTGTACATTTGAGATTCCCAGCCAAAAGCTCTGAGGTGATCAAGGTGGTGCATCTAAGTGTCAAGTAGGACTGGTCCCGGAGGAGCCCCCAGAAACCTTATAAGACAGAAAGAACCAACCAGGATTGTTAAATGGGAACCTAGCTCAAATATCTATTCAGTTGGTCCAGGGGAATTAGCCCACATTGCTTGCATTTCCATTGGCGCCCCCAGATTCCATTTTGACTCTTTTCTTCCTGGAGAGATTCTTCTAGGAGTCCCACTTGTCTGTTTCTGCAAGAAGTTGTCTCCTTTCTAAAAGTAATCCTGAACTTTCTAGTTTCATCCTTCATACCATCAGCAACCGTTGTGTCTTAAAATACTGACACATGTGGTATTATGTCGATTGCAGGCCTTTGTTGATGACTGCTGTTGCCTCTTGTCTGTGCAGTGTTGATTTAGATTCCATCATGGGACTCTCCATTTAACTGACCACGAGGTTCTTCTAATTATGTTTGCTAGTTTGACCCTGGTGGATCATGTTATGAAATGGTTCTTGGTACAGTTCTAATCTCTTCTCAAAATTCATTGCCAGAGTTATTTTAAATCCATTCTTAAACACCATTGACATCATTTTAATCTGTGGAGTCCCCCAGGGGTCTCAGTTATTTTCATTAATATATTTCAAGAACCTCTTTGGGATACTTGTGGTTGTCAATCCTATATTGACCTAGATGTGCATTCATGTTTTCTATCGAACTATCATGTTTTAACCCCTTGGTCATTAGCTTCAACAAATAAGTTGGGATGCAGCCCAGACAGCTTCCTAGTGCCCACGAAGCATTTTCCACTTGCAAAAGGCATAGAGTTCCCTGGAAATTATCAATGTTTCTACTATCCGGCCAACCCAATCTCACAAGGAAGACATTAGTGATTCCGACATGACCTTAACACCCATGGTTAGTGCTAGTGTGATATTGTTTTCTATATCAAGAAGGTTTGAACTCTCTATCATTCAAGGCTTTGGAATAATAGCCACAAGAACTAAAGAGTGTGATATGTCTCACTGCACCTCAAAGTCTCGTCTGGGCTAAGATGATGGGTATCCAGTCAATAGACCAGCGTCTTTTTTTTCCTTGAAGAATTTCATGGGGAAAATAGAAGCATACTTCCTGACTAATGGAGAACATTGTATTTTCCTATTTGTTTTCCCAAAGAACTTTGCAATAACAGAGATGAATTCAATAGGTCATCCTACATGTGACTAAATATTGGAGAAATACAGTCATTGTATGCAATTCGGGAACGGGGATAATCTCAACAAGAAAAAGGGGTCAAAATAAAAGCCTTAAGTTATTATAGGGAGAAAAGGGACATTTATCTGTTTGCTTCTAGCAATTATCTCCCACAGCATCAGTGTTCTGGACATGCAGAGAGTTGGGTCAGGATGTGCATGTCACATGCTTAGAACCAAGGTGTAAACATACAATAACATAGTAAGTGCACATTTCAACAAATGTTGGAGCACAAATGCCATAAAGTATCAAATCACAACATTCTACTTGAACATTGGTGCCTACTGAGTAGCCATGAGTTTCGCCCAAAGTACTTTCTCAAGGCAAACTGTTTTCCAAATGTTTCAGTACAATTTATTTAATTTGAGCATTTATAGCAGCGCACCAAGCCCTGAGGCATCTGGGTGCTAGTTACAGTTACAGGAAGGTTATACATTATGCAGTTACAGAAAGGTTACGGGGTAAAGGATAACAAGAGAAGAATAGATACAAGGTAATGGTATACATAGTAAGTAGCACAGTTGTAGAGTAGTTACAGGGAAGGGTAATATTACATTGCATGAAACAGACTATTTACAAGGTAAGGATATGAATTGAGCGTTGCATAGAAACTAGCTGCAACCAGGGGGCTGGGGGCTACGTCAGCTGAGCAGGGCATATAGGTTAGAGTTGGCACGATGCGATGACACAAAGGTGCTCGTAGTAGGTAAGGACGGCATATTCCGAGCACAACAGTCAAATCCTGGAAGTGTGTAGCCTGGGGGTCACCAGGTGAAGAGCACGGTAGTACGGTATAGGGGAGAGAGGGACAAGGAAGGCATAGGCAGGTTAAAAGAGCATGTACCATGAAGAGAAAGAGACTGGAGGGGGAAGGTGCACAGTGTTAACGTTAGCATGGGCATGACCCCATTGGTCAATACCCGTGGAAACAAAGGGAAGGGGTGGATAAATATAAGGAGCTCCAATGAATGTGAGCGAGTGGCAAAATAAAGGTAAATTACCTTGCAATTATCCTATTAGGTTGTAGGTCATAAACCACCCTGATAACCTTGATCCTAGTGAAAATATATACAATATATATATATATAGTTTCAATTATGGTCCATTGCAGAAGTCACTGCCTACAATTTTAAAGTGGCTATCACACATTCTTGTTACGCCTTCCCCCCATTTTACCTCATCAACAATATTTGTGTCTAAATTTAAACTGTATAAATCGGCACAATTTTGATAATTAGTACTCATTGGGGCCAAAGTAACATATCATGTAGATATATCATTATAAAAAGCCTCTCACTAGCATGTATTAGAGCCCATTGTCAAGAGCCAACTTTTCTCCAGCAATGGCTTGATATAAAAACCACCAATTCATCATCTTGTGCACACTGCTTGGGATCAACAAGATGAGTTAACTATTATCATAGAAAAACATCAAGTCACTTTGTTGAAGCCCACATTTATCTTGCCTCTTTCATCCTCAATCGCCACCACAGACCAGTGGTATTACATGAAACTTGATATCTTCTTACTTTCCATTTGGTGATATCGCTTCCTGGTTTCCAATTGTCCCAAGATGCTCCCTGGTGCGACTCCTCAATTGATATTTATGACACACACAGATAATAATGTATACAACAAATTTACTTTCGCAATTCAAAAATTGGTTAATATAGATGGCAGGTAAACCCCCGGTGGGGGATATTTTGACCCACTCAGCTATGCTTCACTACATCACTTTGCTGCATTGGTGCAAGAAACAGCACAAAATGGCCGTGCTGACCCCTGTGCATGCCAAGATCTCGAAACTGTGTTTGGTAACAACCAGAAAATGGATGCACAACCCTAACAACCCCATTTCAGTTGGTAAAACAGAGTACTCACTGCAGGAATGTGCCAGTATGCTCTGCAACATTTTACATGGAGCAAAGGAAAGAAGCAGCATTACTTTGCTGTAAACCCAAAATGCTTCTTTAAAATGTCATCTTTTCAACCTTCAAAGTGCTGTGCTAAATTCATCAATTCCTCCTAAACCACTATGATCAAAAAGGCCCTGCAGTGCCCAGGATCATTCTTGAGTCTCATAGGAACCGGGCCTCATTTGAATGATAGCCACTATCAGAAGTATTTTTGGAAAAGCAAACCAGGGACTGTGTTTTCATTTTCCACAGGAAACACGGCTATTTCTTTGCAACAAGTATCAAGAATAAGCTGTCCAGAGAAAGACTCTAAACAGATGCATGAAACATGTATCCATGCTGCAAACAACTCCAGCAATCAAGGAAAGAAATAGAGCTGCCCAAAGTGTGTATTTGCTGCAGATGAAAACCACATTTTAAAGAAACACGTTAAATGTGCTTTCTCCTGAATGAAGAGCAAAATCGCCTATTTTTTAAATATATTCTTGTGTAAAGGCTTGATTATTTAAGACATGTAAAAGGATTTGCTACTCTTAAAAATCCACCTATAAATTGTTTTAATTCCATAGGTTTAAAGTAAAGATTTAAAAGGAAAACAAAGCTAAAACTCAGGCTGAGTTGGTAAACTTTATTTTAAAAAAAACCTGCTCTGCAAGTTGCTAGCCCCGAGAAATGGTGACATCATAAACTGCTGGCACAGGAAAGGCTAATTGCTAGCTTGGAGGTTTTGAATACCCAGGACAATGGGGTTTTCCAAGTTGCATCAGACATTCGTCTCTGCCCCAGGCTAAGACAATAGCAGGCTAAGGCTCTCACCTTTCAAGTGTGAGGGGCAGGAAACTTCAGTCAAGGTAGAGGCCCCTAATTCTGCTCCAAAGGGATTGATATTTGCTTACACTTGGAAAAGAAGAAAAACAAACTGATCAAGTGACATTTGGTTTTAAAAAGCCTATTTTGTAACTGACCTTTCAAGACATTTAACTTTGCCACAAGAATGAGGAAAAATCTGAAAGTTGGTCGTTTTAAATCTAATTTCATGCTATTCATTTGAAGACTTGGTAGGACTCAGTACTGCATAAGGAACAGAAGTTATAAAGAATGACCGATTTCATGCAAAGTATTAATGTTGCAAACAAAACATTGTTTACACATATCCCAGGGGTAATTGTGCATCTATGTACACAATTGGAAATGTTAGGCCAAATCTTTGATGGTTAAACTTACCAAAATGTAGCAGAAAGGTCCCACTAACTTGGGGCTTGGATTGAAATATGACCCACAAAATATGCAACCTGTGCACCTGATTTTCTTAGAGGTCATAACTACATATATATGTATTTGTGGGGAAATTAGATTTTGGTTCTAGGAGTTAGGGGAGGATTCTAGACATTGTAAAAGTAACACCATAAACATGACATCCTTTTCTGTGATCCAATCAGCGAAAAGCAAGGCGCAAACGGTGCTCCTGCCCAATCCTAGCATTAGGGGTGTGGACAGTAAGCCTGCCCTGCCATATATTTTAGTGATGTAATTTGGCATGATAAATAAGGTAACCTGACAACACACAACGACACTGATTCCTGACTTTCTTTCTGATTTTCTGCATGGCGTCCTGTTCTTGAATCCTTCATCCTACTTTATCCTGATTCCAGATTGCATTGCAAAGCCAAGGCCTATGCATTGTTGAACTCTTTTTCAGCTAGGCCTCAAACTCTAAAAATCCCCAAAAAACCTAAGGGGAGCATTCTGATCCAGTCTGGCTTACAACTGCCAGATGCATGCCTGCCAACTCACCATCCCACTGATCTCCAGTGTCCAGTAACCAGAAGGGCCAGTCCAGTGCCATCCAGGTGACAAGAACCATCCAGCTGACCCTATCCTGCCAGGTGTGCCCTGCTGTCCTTGGTTAGACCCGATCCGTGTGATGACCAGAACCCTTGAAGGTCCAAAATCCTTAAAAAAAGTGGACTGTAAGTTTTAATAGGAGGCATAGAAAATCATTGCATACCTTGTCTTGCTTTGTTCCATCCCAATCTCTATATCATCCAACCCTTATCACTGTAATATTGTCACAACCATTCTTGAAACCCTGCCTTTGATTCTTTGCGCTAGTGCTAACTTCTTTAAATAATTTTTTCTTGTGAAATCCTAAACCCTTAACCCTTCCTCAGGTAATTGGATTGGGTCTGCCAGGGTGGGCGCGGAGGTGCTAGGTTTGGTTCTACGGACCAACTCTAGAGCTTACTGTGTATCAATTTGGTAACCTAGCCTGAATGACCTAGTGTAGAGCATAACTATCCTTGTAAAATTTGATTTCTGTTTTCTTTTTCGCGCCTTTGTTTTCCAAAAACATTGCTCATTCAACATTGCAAAACTCACTCAATAGCTAGAAACTTCATTTCAACTCTGGAGTATACCTAAGACCCATAGCTACATCCTAACCTACAACCTCCAAATCAGTGTATTTCACCCGTTTTTCTTAAAAACCGCTTGGTTAATTTTAGGCGGGAATCTGCCTTTCTGCAAAGTTTTACACGTGTGATTTTCACTTCCATTCAGATTTAAAGTGTTTACTTTTGCTCAAACTGTAGCTCATGATTGTTAGCATCTTTTCAATGTTGTTCCCATAGAAATTTGTATTGCTTTAAGGATTTCTGCACTCATTCATTGTTTTACACAGCCATTTTCGAATGTAATTTTAAAGTGTAAGATTGCAAACCCATTTTTCTCTCTTGTTTGGGGAGGGAAGGTTGTATTCAAATTCTGTTTACTGTTCTTTATTCCTGAATACCTTCTGTTTCCTTATATCTAACTTGAATTGCTTATTTGTGGGTTGAGGAATATTGCAGGGGGAAATCCTAACTTAAGTGCTATTCTTCCAAACAAGCCAAAAATGTTCTTTCTCAGGTGTTTTCCTTCTATGTGCTAATGAGTAAATATAAGTGCCTTATATACCTTTTTATTTGTTATTGTCACCACATTGGTGATTGCTGTTCCCTATTCTCCTGCATCTCCTATACAGACCCCCAGGCCCGATCAGCAGCTTTAATGAAGACATTACTACTATTATCTCAGAGAAGCTAAAAAACTCCTCACAAACCCTAGTACTAGGAGATTCTAACCTAGGGTTTGATGATATTAATGATCACCAGGCTACCTCCGTAGCTAACATCCTGACAGAATTAGGCTTCACTAGAAAGTGAACACTGCCACCCATACCAAAGGGAGAACTCTCGATTGGATTGCAAGTCACAATTGCAACCTTTCCATCACATCCATCTCCCCCATATATGGACTGACCATCACTTGATCTCCTTTACTCTCTATACTAAAAGACCTGCTGCACCTATACCTCCTCCCGCCATACCCACTTTAACCAGAAACAAGAAAAACATCACAGCTGACAACATCTTACCCCATATCCTACCCAATCTCAACTCCCTATCAGACCATACAGACCCAGGCCGACTAGTGGAAGTATATAATAATGCTCTTGATAGCATTGCCCCGCTAAAACTTAGGAACAGCAAACCCAAAAAGCATCTCAACTCTTGGTTTACACCCCACCCGAAAAACCTAAGATTACAGAAAAGACAATGTGAAACGGCATGGAAGCTACATCCCTCTATAGAAAATAAAACCAATCTAATAAGTATCTCAACGCAATACAAAAAGGATATCATCATGGCTAAACAAGAAACATATAACAACAGGATTACAAAAGCCAACTCTAGCATGAAGGAGCTCTTCTCTATTCTAAAAGAACTGGAAACCCCAATTGCAGTACAGGATGGCTCTATTAAAGATAAAACTTGGTGTACTGACATCCAATTAGCACTAACTAACAAAGTGGGCAATCTCCAAAACAAAATAGCTCTAAAGAAATCTTTACTCTCAGCTCAAACTCAAACTCCCCCGAACAAAACACTAAAGTTTAAACCCAAAGAACCTACTCAATTTAACTTCTCTAAGGTCTCAGTTATTGAAGTAGAGAAAACGATTCTTGCACTTAAACCATCCAATTGCAAAGGTGACCAATGCCCAGCACAACTGATCAAGGACGCTGCTAGAGATCTAGCCCCTTTCATCACCAAACTCATCAACACCTCCTTCACTACTGGCACCATCCCGCATAATCTATAGGAATCCTGGGTACTCCCTCTTCTGAAAAAACAAACACTGGACCCGAATATACCCACCAACTACAGGCCCATCACCACGGTGCCATTTCTCCTAAAAATCTTAGATAAGGTAGCATACACCCAAATTCAAAACTTCCTTGAGGTGAACCTACTCTTGGGGGCTCGCCAATCTGGTTTCCGGCCACAACATGGCACAGAGACAGCCCTTATCGATTTAAAGGCCCAAATAGATGCACTAAGAGATGAGGGGAAATTAGCACTTCTCCTCCTACTAGACCTCTCAGCTTCCTTTGACTTGGTGGACCATAAAGTCCCGTGTAATCACTTGGACTTTGCGTCCCACTTTTCAGTCTACATAGGGGCAAACAAACAAACCATCAACAGAATTCAAGTGCTCCAAAATAATGCTCTCAGGGCCGCCTTAAGCATCCCTAGAAGAGTACACATCTCTGAAATAAGAAGGAAACACAAATGGCTCTCCACCCAAAAAAAAAATGGATCTCAAATCGGCTTCCCTCATCCACAAATGCCTAAATAACAAAGCCCCTTGCTATCTAATAGAACGATTTATCAGACAAAAATCCATCAGACCAGCAAGAATAGCCAACCCCAACTGTCTTCAAGTGCTAAGATTTAAACTGTCCACCATTGGAGGGTCCAGTTTCCCAGTCAGGGCAGCAAAATTGTGGAACTCATTACCACACACACTCAGATCTGACCAAAAGTTTATCAACTTCAGAAAATACACAATTAAATGGCTCATAGAGAAAGATATGTAACCCACACCACCCTACTGTACTAACCCAGCCCTTGCCTGCATGCAATGTATTTTGATATAGATCTGCTAACATGTAAATATCTGCTAATTATGACATGTTGTCTACACTGTAACACCAAGGAAATTTGTTTTTACCTTTGCTCTGTAACATCTGTAACTAAGCTGTAAGTTCTCTTTTCACCTGCACCCTGATACCTCTGGGTCCGGCACGCACAATAAATAACTAAACAAACAAAAGTATATGTTTAATTTGAATTTTAAATAAATAATTATTACCTTTACCAACCAGCCTGATTCCTGGTCCACCGTGACCTGGGGTATTTTGAGAAGGGGTGTGATATGAGTGGTATATCACTCAGAATATTGAACCTATAGACATAATAAAATAAGCATTTCATCTGTGCACTACATACTAGGCTGAGACCAGGGTGTATCGCCTGATTGAAATACTTAACACTGGTCAATTTGTGAGTTTTGTCTAATGTAAATGAATGCATGCAACATGAGCTATACCTATAAAAGCCTGATAGGGGTTGTGCCCTTAAGACCCAATTGGTTGGCGATGTGTTGGGTGACATGAAGATGGAACACAGTTTGTTGCATGTCTGGTTGCAGCCTTTGCTTATGTTATCATAGGTTTATCACCAACATAATGTTTTAGATTGTTGTCCATCTCTAAAAGATACCAATGCTTTTTGAGTGTTGTATACATTATCTGACTCTCCCCATTGTATTGGGTAATGAATCGCACTTGATGATTCTTATTTCGTTTGCCTCTTGTAGTACCTTGAATTTGTTCTTTTCTCAAGTTTGCTTCTTGCTTTGTTTTCTGCAGTGAGTAAAGTTGAATCATTGTAACTCTGTTTGAATCTGTTTTTGACTTTCTTAATTTCCACTTCTGCAATTGTTTTTTTGCTACAATTGTGACTGGACCTGATTAACTTCTCCCACTGTATTGTTTTGAATTACCTGTTTAATATGACAGCTAGTTGCCGAAACAGTAGTTTACCTCTTGAATCTAGATTGGGAGATCTAAAAAGTAAATCTCAGACTGGCCGAGACGCCCAGCCTATGCTAATCCAAAATTGTTGCTGTTTGAGGTGTTCTCTGTGCTTCGTAACCTCTTGAAGTGCCATCCCAGATGAGAATAATATTTTCAATGTAATGATACCACTCATGTACATGCCACTCATGTACATGTTTAGAGATTATTTTCCAGAGCCGCGTGTGTTAGCTCAAATTGAGCCATAAACAGATTAGCTAATACAGGTGCATATAAGGCCCCCATAGCCACCCCTTTTGCCTGTTGGTAGTATATATTGTTGAAGGCAAAAACATTGTTCTTCATTCTAAACATGTGGAGTTCCTTTAGGGATATCAAATGTACATAATATGTGGCTGACCTAGATGCCACATGAAAGTCAATTGATTGTAAAGCTAGGGAATGGTCCATATATGTATATAGAGCTTTGAGATCAAAAGTTGCCGAATAATAGCTGTCTTGGCATTTAACCATATTGAGAAGTTACTGGTTTGTAATTCTTTGGAAGAAAATACATTGGAATGAATTGTAACCATTGATTGTGATAGATATCACACATCATTCACAGCCAATCCTCCTCTTTTGGTACTATCCCATGGAGGCTCCACCTGATAATACATTAGAAAAGACATTTTTATGTTTGTTTTTTAGATTATTTTCAGGTATAGAGGATGGCGAATGTATTGTCGATTGGTTTTCTGTATTTGAGAATGTCAAACTAAGATATCATTTGAAATGTGCTCACTCTGGTGTTAAATTTCTTATGCTGTTTGTGTTCACGTTTATAGTCTAGTGAAAGGTTATTTTTTAACCATAACACAAAAAATAGGAGTTATTGGTTGGGCTCTGCAACCTGTGTCTTTTCTGATGTTTTGTACTATTATCCGCATGATCCATCATTTTGGAGTATGCTGGTTGAGGCAGATAGGAGTTGTAGTCCAAAACATGTGGAGAGCCTGCTGGCTGAGGCAGACAGGAGTTGCAGTCCAAAACATCTGGAGAGCCAAAGGTTTTGGACACTTTGCATTCAGCACCGGGGGTGACTGTGAATGGGACTTCGCTGTTGACGTGTGTTCCTGAGCATGGGTTCCATACATTAGTCATGTTCTGTTATAGTAATTGCAAGCCAGTAGTACAGCTGTGTAAACATATGATAATCATTACTGAAAGGTTGCTGGGGAGGATGAGGTTTAAATTATGTTAATGCCTTAGTTTCAGCTTAATAAATAGTGGCATAGTTAAATAGTATTCACACCTGGGGAAGGGCCATTAGCCAATCAGGTAGCTGGAATAGCGGGCGAGAATATACATTCTCTGTCCGCTGTTCCAGCCACCAGAGGCCCTTCTCCCGCTGTTCCAGCCACCAGAGGCCCTTCCCCGGGTGGCACCATCTTTTGTATGTGGGGTCGCAGCAGGGAGCAACTCCCTGTTGCCTCCCCACTTCCCCCACCCTCAAAACCAACAAAAAACCCTTCTCACCCCCTCCCAATTTACTTGCGAATCTCCAGAGGGAAAACATAAACCATTCACACCTCAGATAAACCCTGAGCCATAATATTTCTTAATGGGACATTAAATGTAGTTGGATCATGAAGCAAAGCAGGTAAACATTCTCATAGGATGAATTGCCACCGTCAAGCCCTCCAGGGAATTGCTGGACTCAGCAGTGCAGTTAAGAAGGTCATTTCATGTGAAGCTTACAAGAGTCCAGCATCAGTGGGTGCATAGCGGTGGCAACATGTGGAGGCCTGGTCTGCTTTTAACCTTATTCCCTGCCTCTGTATCCCTTCAATATATATCCTTCCACCTTTACCTTTAATATTCTTGATCTGTTATTCAATCATATACATATTATTGTACACTAATAATGTGGCTGCTTCTACAGCATTTTGGACAATAACTAGGACGGTGCTACAGAAAATCCAGCACATACATACAGACTACACCATCCTCTATAGTCTGTCTATGTATTAACCACAGCAAACATGCACTATAAGGCTATAGTTTCTATTTCTTTTTACAAAGGTAGCGGGCGCCCCTCTCTCGGAAGAACAGACATGATAATCTGTTCAGTGGTTATTAACCACTTGAGAGTTCGCAGCCACTGCTTTTACTCACTGTGCCTTTCACAGATGGGAAATATCCATTTGCATATCAGTCTTTGTCCTGCCCAGGGGCAGTCCAGCACCGAAATACAATGGCAATTCCAATCTGAACGAGAGTACCACCAGCAACCCCATACACGTGTTTCACCCTTGTTGGGGATCATCAGTGAGGTGAAGCTGATGCCTCTCTAAGCACAGTGAGAGGGAGACCACGTCTGGTTGCCCCCAGGAGACCTAGGGTTACCAATCCCAGGTTCCTTAACAAATAATTTTACAAAGGTAGCGGGCGCCCCTCTCTCGGAAGAACAGACATGATAATCTGTTCAGTGGTTATTAACCACTTGAGAGTTCGCAGCCACTGCTTTTACTCACTGTGCCTTTCACAGATGGGAAATATCCATTTGCATATCAGTCTTTGTCCTGCCCAGGGGCAGTCCAGCACCGAAATACAATGGCAATTCCAATCTGAACGAGAGTACCACCAGGACTGCCTTCTGTCGAGAGAGGGGCGCCCGCTACCTTTGTAAACTATAGTTTCTATTTCCCCTTACTTGCCCTGTAGTACCGTGCTGTTGTGTGATTTCGATTATCAATCCATTGTTCTTATTGATGTTTCCCCCTCAATCACAAATGGAAATGTGTTTAACTCCAGGCATCCTTTAAGTTCCACTGCGGGAGTATTCTGTTTTGCTAAAATAGGTAGTGTCTCCATGCTCTCTGCATTTGCAGATTTCCGTAATTTGATCCCCATATTTCAAGGCATACACTCTCTGTAGTTTGGTGCCTCTGTAGCCGGCAGGTCTTGACTCATCGAAGGTATCTGATATGTTCTTGGTTGCCATATTAATACCATTATTTTCATGTAAGGATGTTCAGTTTGGAATGTTTCAGAAATGACTATATCACACTACCGTGCCGAAAAACCAGCGGAAAGCGGGATTTCTATGCTGTAATAATAGTAATAGCATTACCGCCGCATTTAAGGGCTACCACCCAACTCCTGATGAAACCCTTCATGTACGTTGTGTGTGATTTACAGTGTACTCGACTTTGGTGGCGACTGTGGGGATGTTTGAAATTTTTATTTGACATTTACTGCAAATATATGTTTCACTGTGCATGATATGATAAGTCATTCATAACGTGCCTGTACAGAAGTGTTTCTAGGCACAGCAAGACAAGGGAAGACAGAAGTAGGACAAAACAACGATCATATTAGGCCTTGTGGGAGAGAGGGGGGATGGGAGAGTGCAAAGGAACTCTTAAGTGCTGCTAGGGAGGTGGCTCATAAGTGGAGAGAGTCAGGGGACTGAAGGGTTGCAGATACTCTCCCTAAGTGGTTGGGAGGCCCGAAGGCAGTGCAAGGGAAACTGGTCATGCAAGAGCTGGTCCCGTAAGTTCAGCGTGTGGCCAGGTAACCAGTATGCACAGAAGACAGGGACATCAGCAAGGGAGAGGGAGAGAGAAAGTGGAAGTGAAAGGGAAGGTCTTGAGTTGCTTCCGCAAACTTAGGTGGTCCTGCTCTAGTTTGAGAGGCAGAGAGGCTGTTCCAGAGGGAGGCCCTAGCTGAGGACAAAGATCTACCCCCACTCGCTGCCTGGAACGTTGGATGTAGTGTGGTCCCCGGCCCCAGAAAGCCTTGTGGATAATGCAGAGGGTCTTGCACTTGATCCTTGCAGCCATAGGGAGCAAGTGGAGAGATTTCAGGACTGGAGAGATACGATCCCTGGGCTTGATGCCAAGGACAAGTCTTGCAGTCCTGTTTTTGATTAGTTGTAAGGGGGAAAGAGTAGAGGCAGGCAGATTTATAAAGGCTGTTGCAGTAGTCCAGCCTAGAGAGGAGCAGAGCCCTGGAGATAGTGAGCTTCTGGGGGAAAGTGAGAAAAAGAAGAATGCCTCTTAGGAGGTGCAGCTCAGTGTGTGACTTCTTAGAGACCTCTGAGATGTGAGGAGGGAAGGAGAGGGTGTAGTCAGAGAGGACCCCAATGTTCTTAGCCTCACAGGAAGGTCCAATTAGGGGACCCAGGGTGGGCGGCCAGAGTGATAGAGGGAAGGCTGGAGCAGGTGTCCCAATGAGGAGGATCTCAGTATTACTGGCATTAAGGCAGAGATAGTTGGAGGCACACCATTCCAGAATAGCGGACAGTCAGGTATGAGAGAAGGAGCAGAAGAGGTTGAGGGGAGCCTGAAGAAGAGGTGGGTGTCATCCGCATAACACTGAAAGTTCAAACAGATGGTAGAGATGCGGTGGGGCAGAGGTGCCAGGTAGTGTTTAAAGAGCCAGGGAGAGAGGTTAGACCCCTGGGGGACACCACATGTAGAAATAGAAGAGAGGAAAGACCCATGTTGGACCTGAGAGGGTTGATCTTAGAGAAAGGAGGTCAAAGCAGGCTAGGGCCTGACCAGAGATACTCAAGTTGTCATGGATACGATTGAGCAGGATGGCGTGGTTGACAGTGTCGAAAGCAGAGGATAGATCAAGGAGAATGAGGACAGAAGGAAGGTTAGAGTCTAAATAAGAGAGTCCTCACGAGTGTTCAGAAGAGCCGTGCCTGTGCTTCTTCCTGCTCTGAAGACAGACTGGTGGTCAGATTCAGTATGTAGATTAAGCTGGGTGATAGGCATGACTGGCCTTTGGGTGGTATTTTCTATTTATGTATTGGTTATTTGTAATGTGCACTATATGGCAAAAAGTGTGTTTGAGGGAGCATCAAGACAAGGGGGAGTAGGGATGAGGAAAAGGGAAAAAAAACAAATATGTTCTTAAAAGGTCTTGAAAGGAGGGGAAATGAGAGAGGTACATTAAATGCAAAACAATTTAAGAAATGCAGGAACAAGTAGATACAACTGAAATAAGGAAAAACAGACATGCAATTATAACAAGCAGGTCAGATTGGATGCAGACTAGAAAAAAAGCCTCATGGAATGATGGGCTACATCAGACATGCAGGTACTCGATTAAGATAAAGTACAGTGCTGGGCTGTAAGAGTCACTACAGTGGTCGATGGTAGGACAATAACGTACAGTGTTGGCATGCAAGTGACCTTCCAGTGGTGATTGTAAGACAGATAATATACAGCCCCAGGCTGCAAATGTCAATAATGGACACAGGTAGGCCAAGTGGGGTGGCAATAGTGGACACTGGTAGGCCAAGTGACAAATCGGGTGACAAACTAGAGTTCACAGGTAAGGACATACAAGGGGCTTCAAAGGAGACAGAGCAAGGTAGCAGAGAATAGAGCATTGGTCAGTGGTGAGAGTGAGAGCTAGAGAAAGGACAAGGGGTAGGCAGGGGCATAAAGGCAGGTAGTAAAGAGATGGAGGCCGGAGGGCAGTGCAAACAGACAGGCAAAAGCAACAGAGGAGGGCAGGGGGTGCAAGACATCGAATCATAGAGCAAAAGGCAAGAGCGACGTAGACCAAGAAGGGAACCAAGAGGGTGGGAAGTGGGTCACATGGGAGCAGGATGTAAAGATGAGAGGGACAGAAAGAGAATAATAAATCATACCTAGCTCATGTGGGGAGAGAAGATGCTAACACGCTGCTGAGATTACATTAAACTCATAGCGCAGGGTGTTTGAAGGTTCAGAGAGACCACTAAGCCCACCCAGTCCCGGACTGTCATTACAGGAACTACGTGGCACGGAACACGCCAGATGACTGGGATGCAGTAGTGGCAGATAGATAATGAAATTACTAACAACTATGAGGCGAGAAGGAGAGGGGGAAGGGTGGGTGGGGGACAGGAAAAGGAAGAAGGTGAAGAGAAGAGTGGTGAATGAAGGCAAGATGTGAACCTTACCTGCCAATGCCTTGGCCTAAGCAGGGGAGTAATAATGAAGCAGGCAACTCCTCAGTTTAGCAGAAGATGGAAGGAGGGCAGTGTCCAAAGACCTGTCCTTTGCTGTAGTCCTTCATTGGGAGCCGGCTTCAGCTGCCAGCTCCCCACCAATCATAACAAGGCAGGCAGCAGCCTATCAGGAAGAGGCTGCTTCAGGGCTGGAAAGCGCCCTCTCTTCAGTTGTGGATAAAGCGTCTGCCATCTTCATGGAGCCGATGCTCTGGTGTTCGGGAAGGTGGAACAAAGGATAAAGCAGGCCTCAGTCCAGGGCAGCTCCACCACCATGGATCTGGGTGATCTTGAGCCTCATATTGGTGGAGCTGTGGAGAAGGCCACAGTCCAATGCAGGGAATATGTCCAATGCGGCACAAACAGGAAAAGACCTGTCCTTTGCTGCAGTGCTTCACCGGTGGCCGGCTTCGCCTGCCAGCTCCCCACCATTCATAAAAAGGCAGGCCGCAGCCTATCAGATGCTGCTTCAGGGCTTGAAAGCGTCCTCTCTTCAGTTGCGGACAAAGCGGACCAATTCTCTGGTGTTCGGGAAGGTGGAACAAAGGACAAAGTAGGCCCTCGGTCCAGGGCAGATCCACCACCGTGGATCTGGGTGGTCTTGAGCATCATATTGGTGGAGCTGTGGAGAAGGCTGCAGTTCAAAGCAGGGAATATGTCCAATGCGACACAGACACAAAAAGACCTGTCCTTTGCCGTAATCCTTCGCCGGTGGACGGCTTTGCCTACCGGCCCCCCACCAATCATAACAAGGCAGGCAGCGGCCTGTCAGGAAGATGCAGGTTACTTCAGGGCTGGAAAGCGCCGTCTCTTCAGTTGCAGAAAAAGCGCCGGCCATCTTGATGGAGCCAATGCTACGGTTCTTCAGGAAGGTGGAACAAACATTGCACTAAATATGTAGTGGGCTAACGGTGACATGCACTGGTAAATATTTTTGTATTTTGTATTTGTATTTTGGCACTTGCCACCAAGGGGTGAGTGAATTTCTCTTAGGTCGAGTATGTAAACTAAGGAGCTCACCCTGCAGGTCAAGTGGGATAGTGTGGTAGTCATTCTTATGCCATTTTACCACTGTTATTATTCCCAGGTCTTCTAGGCAAATCAATGATTTTTCCTGTTATTTCATGTTTTAAAGATTGAGTGTGCCGTACTACAATTTTTGTGGCAGTAAATCTGGCATACTCATTTATGTTAACTACCACTCCTATTGGACTGCATTGGCATCTGGCGGATTTACCTCTATCGGCACTCCTATTGGACTCCATTGACATCTGGTGGATTTACCTCTATCGGCACTCCTATTGGACTCCATTGGCATTTGGCGGATTTATCTCCTATTGGACTCCATTGGTATCCGGCGGATTTACCTCTATAGGCACTCCTATTGGACTCCATTGGCATCCGGCGGATTTACCTCTATCTGCAACTCCTATTGGACTCCATTGGCATCTGGCGGATTTACCTCTATCAGCAACTCCTATTGGACTCCATTGGCATTCTGGAGGATTTACCTCTATCGGCAACTCCAATGTTGGCAAATCTTACTTCTTTTTAGAAATAATACCTCCTGCCCTGAGCGGAAGGTATTTTCTCCAATTCACTAACAGAAATGTAACTCTATTGTGCAATAAAATTGGCGATAATTCTGGTACTGCTATTTTTTGACTGTTCTCTATACTTAGACTTTAGTTTTTCTATAAACTGCTGTTTACTTTACGATTTGTAAACAAGAATTGTGCCAGAGCTCTGTACTATATTTATGGGATATGAGATTACATTCTCTGGATGTCATGGGCTTTGTTCTGCATGGGTTGGTTTGATGTTTCGCTGTCGCTTGGGGCTGCAAACCCTGATCTTGCTGCGATAAGTTTATTTTTGCTCATGTCTTGGTAATTGAGAGGCTTATGTGTCCCTCCCTTGTGTAAGGAGTGTGGTTTCGTTTCGAGATGAAAAACCATGGCCAGCCAAGTAATCCCTAGGTAGGGCGCTCCTCAGTGTTTGGCTGTGGTTAGTGGGGGCGGAAAAAGCCAGGGGGTGGAGGGGAGATAGATGTATAACCATAGACTGGGGGCATTACAGACTGAGACTGTACAGACATTATATAAACACACTCCATCAAAACATCGAGGCAGACCCGTGAGGTGCAAATAGCAAGTTTAAAAAAGGCCGGCAAAGGTGAGAAGTGGGGCATCTTCCACATTTTTCTCGTCTAGGTGATTATTTTGGCATCCATCACTGTTTCTCTGCATTCCCCTGCTTATTCTGCATCGGTTCCCGTCTAGGTGATTGTTTTGGCCTCCATCACTGTTTCTTTGCATTCTCCTGCTTGTTCTGGCTTGTTGCCCGTCTAGGTGATTATTTTGACTCCATCACTGTTTCTCTGCATTCCCCTGCTTGTTCCGCATTGTTTCCCATCTAGGTGATTGTTTTGGCCTCCATCACTGTTTCTCTGCATTCTCCTTCTTGTTCTGGCTTGTTGCCCGTCTAGGTGATTATTTTCACTCCATCACTGTTTCTCTGCATTCCCCTGCTTGTTCCGTATTGTTTCCCTTCTAGGTGACTGTTGTGGCTTCCATTTCATCACTGTTTCTCTGCATTCCCCTGCTTGTTCTGCATTGTGTCCCATCTAGGTGATTGTTTTGGCCTCCGTCACTGTTTCTCTGAATTCCCCTGCTTGTTCTGCCTTGTTTCCCATCTAGGGGATTGTTTTGGCCTCCATCTCTGTCCCTCTACATTCGCCTGCTTCTTCTGCATTGGTTCCTGTCTAGGTGATGATTTTGGCCTCCATCACTGTTTCTCTGCTCTCTGCAGTCCCCTGCTTGTGCTCCATTGTTTGCTGTATAGGTGATTGTTTTGGCCCCATCATTGTTTCTCTGCATTCCCCTGCTTGTTCTGTATTGTTTCCCATCTAGGTGACTGTTTTGGCCTCCATCAATGTTTCTCTGCATTTCCCAGCTTGTTCTGCATTATTTCCCACCTAGGTGATTGTCGTGGCCTCCATCATTGTTTCTCTGAATTCCCCTGCTTGTTCTGCCTTGTTTCCCATCTAGGGGATTGTTTTGGCCTCCATCCCTGTTTCTCTACATTCCCCTGCTTCTTCTACATTGGTTCCTGTCTAGGTGATGATTTCGGCCTCCATCCCTGTTTCTCTGCTCTCTGCATTCCCCTGCTTGTGCTGCATTGTTTTCTGTCTAGGTGATTGTTTTGGCCCCATCACTGTTTCTCTGCATTCCCCTGCTTGTTCTGCATTGTTTCCCATCTAGGTGATTGTTTTGGCCCCCATCACTCTTTCTCTGCATTCTCCTGCTTGTTCTGCATTGTATCCTGTCAGGGTGATGGTTTTGGCCACCATCACTGTTTCTCTGCTCTCTGCATTCCTCTGCTTGTTCTGCATTGTTTCCCATCGAGTGGTGATTGTTTTGCCCTCCATCACTGTTTCTCTGAATTCCCCTGCTTATTCTGCCTTGTTTCCCATCTAGGGGATTGTTTTGGCCTCCATCCCTGTGTCTCTACATTCCCCTGCTTCTTCTGCATTGGTTCCTGTCCAGGTGATGATTTTGGCCTCCATCCCTGTTTCTCTGCTCTCTGCATTCCCCTGCTTGTGCTGCATTGTTTTCTGTCTAGGTGATTGTTTTAGCCCCATCACTGTTTCTCTGCATTCCCCTGCTTGTTCTGCATTGTTTCCCATCTAGGTGATTGTTTTGGCCCCCATCACTCTTTCTCTGCATTCTCCAGCTTGTTCTGCATTGTATCCTGTCAGGGTGATGGTTTTGGCCACCATCACTGTTTCTCTGTTCTCTGCATTCCTCTGCTTGTTCTGCATTGTTTCCCATCGAGTGGTGATTGTTTTGGCCTCCATCACTGTTTATCTGCATTCCCCTGATTGTTCTGCATTGTTTTCCCGTCTAGATAAATTAATTGGCCTCTAACACTGTTCGTTGTATTTCTCCTGCATTCTCTGCATCTGCCCTCTAGGGGCAGATTCATTAGAGCTTTCTCCTCTTCTCTCGGTTTCCTCAAATGCTGTGATCACTACTGTTGCCCTCCCGGCCTTTTTTCCTCTCTAGGTTGAGCTGAGCCTGGCCGGCACCCACCACTTTCTCCACTCACTGCCTGGTGCTGCCCTTGCTTACTTGTCTCTGTCTGCGCTCTGCTGTTACTCAGACTCTCACCAACATCCTTTTTGTCGCTCCTTTGCCCGACCTATGGGGCATTCATATGGTCGCACTTCTCTCTCCTTCCTCCTCGTCTCCCATTAATGGTGGCGCAGAGTGGGAGGTACGCTTGGCCCTCTTACAGTCATCTAGAATCATCATTAATGTCATTAATGTCTATCTAAACGGCACTGTCATGGTACAGGGCCCTCAGTCCTCAGCCCAATCACTTACTATTTGATAGGCGCCTCCCTCGCTTCATCAACATCCTTCCTTCTCCTGTTATTCCTTCTACCACTTTTATGGCTACTGCCACCACATCCTTCTACTGCTCTGGCTCCTATGCCACCTCCTTCTCTACTGCTCTGTCTCCTATGCCATCTACTACTGCTCTGGCTCCTCGGCCACCTCTGTCCTCCACCTCTCTGGCTCCCTTGCAAACTACTTCCTCTCTGGCTCCTCTGCCACCTCCTCCTTCGACCTCTCTGGCCCCTCTGCCACTTCTGATGGGTACCCCTCTTCCCTGTACCACCCTCCCCCCCAGAAGTCGTTCAAAAGTGGCAACCTGCTCCACATGTCTACTCTCAACTCTCGCTCTGCTGCCAAACACTCCTCTGACATCTGCCACCTCCTTCAACTCCTGGACTTGGATGTTCTCATTCTTACCGAGACATGGTTCAAGGCCAGCTCTTCCATTAGTTTTAACACACTCCTCCCTGAGGGCTACAAAAACCTCTGATTCCATGCCCAATAGGCCCGGAGGTCAGAGTGGCCCTGATCTTTCCTGAGTGGATCCCTGCTTTCATCATCTCCCCTCAGTCCTATTCCTCCTTTGAATGCCTGGTCTGCAGGCTCTCTATCTCTTCTGGCCTCACTTTGACCTTGGCCACCATCTACAGGCCACCTGGCCAGGTCACCCTCTTCCAGTGGCGGCTGGTGAGTTTTTTAACTGGGATGTAAATATTTGTGCCGAATATGTCAGAGCAACCGAGCGTAGTGAGGGAACCTGCACCACTCAACAGGGTTTCAGGGGGGGGTCTCCCACCGAGAAGCTATTTTAAATAATTGGTGAAAATGGTACATTCTAGAACACACCTTTTAGAAAAAATTGGTGTAAAAAGTCAAACAGTTTGCAGTTGGGTTTTGTAGGGTAACTCATGAAAAAAATCCTACAGATGCAAGTCACCAACAGTGCACAGGAGCATTTCTCCAACACATTGGGCATCATCACGAGTTTGGCTGTAACCCTTAAATCTGGCGGTAGCGCTATTACCGCCAGATTTAAGGGTCCGCCAAATCAGGGCTTCGGTGGATTTCTCCCCAGCTCTGAGCTGGGGGGAAATCCGCTGAAAATTTGTGCTCTTAACGCCGGCAGGAAATCCCCCGGCGGTAAGAGCGTGAAAATTCCCCATTGAGCCCAATGGGGAATGGGGAATTCCTGAATGGGCTCAGTGGGGAATGGGCAACCTGCTGCAGGTTGGTATTTATATTTGGATCCCTTTTGACTTTGAATCTTTTTGTAAATTAAAATAAATGTATGGTCATAATTGGTCTCTCTTATAGATGAATAACACAATAGATGGTGACTAAGACCAGGCCGCTATTAAAGTGCACTCGGACATCTGTCAAATAACTAGTCCAAGAGAGGGAGACTAATAAACAAGTATGAGGGTAAGCCTGTTTTATAACAGTTCTGCATGTCAATGGATTGGCACCTTTAATCAACGTTGAGCACATTATATCAACCAAGGTATCATTCCACAACAAGATGCAATACTGAGGAATTTATTTGTCACATAATTCGGAACGATTAGTGATATTATTGGTTATGGATGTCACTACCAGTATATTGGATTAGATAGGATGGCTTCACATGCCACAGTCACATTGGTGTGCAGGAAGGAATAATTTAGAGTGATTATTTGAAGTATATAGTGGGGCTTGAGCCCCATATGTTTGAAATATGGATAGAGAAGACCGGATGCTAACTTAAGGTTTATTAAATATTTTCAACAACTTTTCAACCATCTTGAATATACCACTCCATCCTGACCTGATGTTTGACACAATATGGTATGTTTTTTTTAATTGATTTGACATGCGAAAACTTCATATTTTGTTAATATGTTGTGATGTGCATATATATGGAACACTGAATTGATTGTGATGGGTGGATCAAATAACAGCCTTGAAAATGACCTGTGGTCGAAACACGTGTCGGCTGTCTACCACATAAAGAATCAAAGAGACATTACTTAACCTATCATTGGAGTTACTCTAAATGGCATTTGAGTTGATTTCAGTGGACACTGTGGTTTGACCGCGAGATACCTTCCCAAATCCAATTTTTCTTCATTTACTGATATCAAGCCTTGTGAGAAGTTTGAGGGAAGAGATTAGTCGCTGCCACCAATCTTTGAATTAGAAAAAACAAGAGTGGAAACTAGCGCACATCATATATAACGATCCCACAACTTAAATTTTAGACTAGCTACATAATAACACTTATGCTTGTTTTACCAAAGATGTCTAATACAAAATATCATGCCACCGTCAGAATAATACAACTGATCCTGCTTGCTTTATCAAATATGCCCAATACAAAATGTCTTGCCTCAGTAAGAAATGGCTAGACTGGTTGCATAAAAAATGCCAGTCTTGCTTCGTAGTAGTACTTATCACGCTTGCTTTGCCAAACATGCCCAATACAAACTGTCTTACCACAATAAGAAATAACTAGACAGCTGCATTGGAATGCCAGTCTGGCTACATAATAACACTTATCATGCTTGCTTTATCAAAGATGCCCAATATAAAATGTCATATCACAATACGAAATGGCTAGACTGGCTGCATTAAAATGCAATGATGAATGTGATTATACGTGATTGTGAGGCACTGGGGGGCCCATGGGGCATACGCGTGTCAGGAACTGGGGTGCCAGGGTACAGTCATGGCATTTTCTATTGGACATAGATTCCAAGGAACAACTGCCATGCCCACCCCCTGTGGCCCCGAGCGCCTCACAGGCACACATTACTTTTGTGCATGTGAGGTGCTGGGGGGCAAAGTCATGGTATTATTTAGTGGCCAACTATCAGATGCCCATTAATAAATGACATTCCTTCCCTCCTTATCCTCCAGTGCCTGACATGCACAGATAATCAATAGTGTGTTCATGAGAGGCACTGTGGCGGTATTAGGGGTCAGGCTTGACATTACATGTGAGGCGCTAGGAATCCCAGCAGACTGAGCTGGCAATCTTTACTGGGTATACCCAGCGAGGCACTGGGGGGCACTGGGATAAGGGATATATTCTTTTACTGAACATCTATCATAGATGCCCTGTAAAAAAGAAAAATGAACGCCTGTCCCCTGGGCTCTGAGCTCTTCACACACGCACGCAATCAATGTGGTTAAGTGTGTATGCCAGGAAGTGGGGGTGCAGGGGGCGGGGATGGTATTTTTACTGGACATCTATCATAACGTCTGCCGCAGGTCTTTCTTCACCAGCACTGAAGCCCCTGCTAGCATGAACAGGAATCAGGAAGCTTCCTGGTTCCTGCACATGCATGCAGGGGCCTGAGTATGGGTGACTTGCAGTTCCCCAGCCAGCATTTCCAATGAGCCATGCGAGGCTGGGGGAAAGAAACGCCCCCAGCCTTGCATGGCTTATTGAGCTTGCACGGCTGGGGAGCTTTAACTGTTAAAGGGAAACAGTGTTTCCCCTTGACAGTTACATAGACTCCCTCAGATGAATAAAGCAGCTGAGGTAGTGCTCGTATTTCCCTGGGCTGGCTCCTCCATATTGGGTGGGAGGGGGCCAAGATCCGGTGGGTCGACGCCTCCTCGCCCATTATGAATGAGCCACCCCTGCCATCTTCCTCTCTGCGTGGGATGACCTCACTTCCTCTCTCCTTTCCTCTACGTGCAAGCTTCTCCTCCCCGGTGTCCTCAACATCCACCTGACTCCCCAGACTCCTGTTTTTCTTTTGCAACCTATGCGACTCTTTCTCTCTCCATTCTACCCTCTGGTCCAACTCACTCTGCCAGCCACACCTTGGGTGTTCTCATCTCTTCAGACATCTCACTATCTTACCCTCTCACCACTCCTCTCTCCGGTTCCCTTGACAAAGGCCCACACAGCACTGCCACCTTTATGGTCATTCAACCTATGAAGTGAGTGTCAGTGGCCGCCTTTGCCTCCACTTTTTCTCCCCTACCTACTCCTGCGGATCCGCCTGAAGCCTTGGCACCAAGTGCAATTCTTGGTATGACTCTGATCTGGCTGCCCTGAAACGCAAGTGCAGAGTAGCTGAACGGAAGTCAGGTGCTTCCGGTGCACCCTCTGACAAACTGCCGCCTGCTCTAAAGGCAATACAGACTCTCCAGCTTCGCTAAGAAGAGGGTCCATGTTCAAGCCCACATTTCTGCAGTCTCTAACAACACGGCTGAACTTTTCAAAATCTGCAAGGAGCTGGCCAATCCTACTGCAATATCTACCTCTTCTACACCTACCCATCCTGTTTCCACCCTCCTTCTCTTCTCTTCTCTCTCCCACCACCTCTCGCAGGCCCTCCTTGGCCACCCCACCTCCTCTCCTTTAACACCTGATGATGTTTCCAGACCGTCCGGTCTATGAAAGTCTCATCCAAACGGGTGACCCCCTGCTCCTCTAGAACCATTATGGACAACATTGGTTCTGTCGCTCCAGCATTGGCCGATTTCTGTAATCACTCCTTCGCCACTGGATCTTTCCCCTCTCTTAAGTACTCCTTTGTGCCCCTCTTGCTAAAGAAGCCTTCTGCCGACCCCTCCATTCTGGAAATCTATTGCTTGATCTCTATCACTCCTTTTCTGGGAAACTCCCAGCTAACCCTCCACACTGAATCTGTTGGTTGTCTCCATGGCCATCAGCCTGGCTTCAGAGCAGCCCGAGGCATGGAAACTGCACTCCTGAACTTCTGTGAAGATCTGCTCTCTAATTATGGCTCTATCTCTCACTCTGACCTCATTCTTCTTGACCTTTCGTCTGCATTTGACACAGTCAACCACAACATCCTGATTGCTCGTCTCCGTGAGACCCTTGGCATCACGGACCACGCTCTGGCATGGCTGACCTCCTATCCCCTGTACCGATTTTTCCAGGTTCAGCTTGGGTCTTTTCTCTCCACCACCTCTCCACATGTGGTGTTCCCCAGGGATCTATCCTCTCCCCCTGGCTCTTTAATGTCTATCTGGACCCTTTGGCCCTCCTGATGTCTACCTTTTCCTCTAACTTTCAATGTTATGCAGATGACACGCAGCTCTCCTTCAGACATCCCTAGGCCACCTCCTTGCTCATCCCTGACTGCCTATCCTCTATTCAGGCATGGTGTGCCTCTAACAATCTCTGCCTTAATGCCAGTAAGACTGAGATCCTTCTCATTGGGACCCTTGCTCCCACTTTTCCTCTTAATCTGGCCCCCTACTTGGGCCCTCTGTCCTCACCCTCTTGTCAGGCAAAAAACCTTGGGTCCATCGTCAACTCCAATCTCTCCTCTCCAAACATCACAGACCTTGCCGAGAAGGCCCAATTCCAGCTGTACCTCCTCAGAGGCATTCCCCATTTTCTCACCTCCCCCCAGAAGCTCCCTGTCTCCAGAGCCCTGGTTCTCTCTAGGCTGGACTACTGCAACAGCCTCTTTCCTAATCTGCCTCCCTCTACTCTTTGCCAGCTTCAACTCTTACAGAACCGAACCGCAAGACTTATCCTTGGCCTCAAGCTTAGGCACCGTATCTTTCCGGTCCTGATATACCTCCACTGGCTCCCGGTGGCTGGAAGGATCAAGTTTAAGACACTCTGCATTGTCCACAAGGCTTTCTGGGGCCGTGGCCCTCACCATCTTCAATCCTCTCTTCCTAATTACCTTCTTCCTAGAGCCCTTTGCTCATCTACTTCTAACTCTCTGAGTGATGAGTCGCTTCTCCAAGCAGAGAATGGGGGTATATCTCTCTCCTCCACAGGTGCCTCCCTCTGGAATGGCCTCCCTGCCTCTCTGCCTTGAGCCGGATATCCTTAAGTTCCGGAGGCTCCTCAAGACCTCCCTTTTCTCCTCTTCATTCTCCTTCCCCCCCTGCTATTCTTCCCTTGCTCCTGCTCCAACTGCTGAATGGCTGCTCAGTGTCCTCTTACAGGACAGCAGCCCCCCTCAACAGTCCCCTGCACTTGCCGCCTGGCCCAACTTGCACTGCTGCCTGGTCAACCTTGCACTAATGGGCTGGGATTGTCCCCTGTAGCCCCAGCCATCCTTGCACTTAACTCAGGGCCCTGCTGCTCTGGTTGCACATCTCCCTGCACCCTCCCCCCTGCACTTCTTGTTGACCAATGCGATCTCAATGACACAAGGCCTAGTAAGATCGTTCTCTTGTCCTCTCTGTTCCCCCTCCCTTGCCTTGTTGCGCCTTGAAACACTTGTGTGTAGGCGCATAATAAATAACACATCAATCAATAATTGGTTGCCATGGAAATGGAAAGCTGGGCTCCACTCGGACCCCCTCTTTCCTTTCTTTGGCAGATTCAAGAAGCAACGTTGCAGGGGTCTGAGGTAGCCCCTAAGGTAAGAAGGCGGGGAATTGAGTGTCTTTGGGCGAGGGGATAGGAGCAGTGGGCAGAGGGGTACACAAAACGAGGGTGGGCGGCGAACTGAGGTTGTGGGGTGACAGACGGGCTGCAGCTTGCTGGAGGGTGGGTACGGGCTGCAGCTTGCTGGAAGGTGGGTACGGGCTGCAGCTTGCTGGAAGGTGAGTACATTGATGACTTGGGTTGCTCTTAACCCATGCTTGGATCATTGGCTGACGCTCGAGGCGACGGTGCTAAGTATAGATAAATACACTCAAGTGCACTGCGGGTGAGGATTGGAGTAAGAGGGTATGGATGACGCCACCAGTGCCACCTCTCTGGATAAGAAGTTCTTTGGAGGCCTGGTCAGTGGCTGCATGTAGGCAGGGGGTGGGAGGTCCCAGTGCAAGGGAAAAAGAATGATAAAGGAGCAGAGGTGAGAGGTCACGCATCGAGAACTAGGGCATTGACAGATTGAGGCGGCCTTGGGTATTCAGGAGGGGTTTCGGACGAAAAGTTCAAACTTTTCATGGTATGTGTTTAGGTGTTTTGGTGGGGTAGGCATGGGTATGGGCCCAGGTGGCTGTCCCCCGCAACAGCCCTCTCAAAGAAAAAGAAAAAAAAAAGCTGGGGGCTTTACAGTACAGTATAGTGGGCATGGGTTTCGGGGGACAACCCCCTCAGCTCACCCAAAGTAAAAAAGAAATAAAAAAAGAAAAGGACCCTGCGGTGCCGGTTCCCGATCACGGAAGTGAAAGGGAACCGGCGTGCAGGGACACACTGTGTCTGAAGGGAAGGTAAGTCGGAGGGTGTGGGGGGGAGGTAGAGGTGTGTTGGGGGTGTGAGTGAGTGTGTGTGTGGATATGAGTTTGCATCTGTGTGATTTTAATGGATGTCCGCATGGGAAATGTACGAACATTTCTGTCTTGCGGACATTTCCGTCGAACGCCATTCCGCGATGGAAAAATCATGCAGATCCTTCAGGAGGCAAGGAGGAGGACCTGATGGGAGATTAGTCTACTAAAGTGAGGATGGTGTTTGGCCATTATTGAGTGGGAACTGCGTATCAGAAGAAGCTACACTGTTTGCTGTACCGTATGTGCAGGAAAAGTCAATCACTTTCATTAGATTTGCACTTGTGTTGAAAAAGCTTAGGACTGTGAATTAACCTTGTCTTCCTTGCTACCCGTCATTGATGAGGTATTGAATCTTGCGTGGTCATGGGGTGTTGTCTTGCTGCATCACTGTCCTCCCCCACCCCCAGGCTTGTTGGATGCGTGATACATTACTATAGCAAACTATGCATTTGTGAAGCCCTGCATTGTGAAGGTGTGCCTTCATGGCTGGACACTGCGGAGCTCACGGCTGGATTTCTGCTTAGTAGAATGCTGCTTGTACTCATCTCTGGCATCTTGTGCCTCTTTTGAGAATTGTGGTTCAAGGAGCTCAGCACGTGATACTCTGTTTGGTTGATTTACGTTTACATATGGATCTTGCAGGTTGGAGTAGTCCGTGGTCTTGCTAATTTTCAGGGTATCCATTTACTTTACATATCTCTGGGTTAGTGTAGCATGGGTTTTTGCAATGGTAGAGGCAGGGGGCATCAGGGTGTGTGGTCGCTTCCTTGACCCTGCTGCAGTCTCTACCTCTCGTGTTACCTCCCAGGCCCTTTGCATGGCTCTTGCCTCCCATTTCATCTCTAAAACCCAGCATATCCTGTCCACCCTCTTGTCCCGCTCCCTCTTCTCCGCTCTCCTTCTGTGAACTCTGGCCCTCCTACAGCAACCCCCCACCCTCTTTCTCTTCCTTTCCTATTTTCTCGTCTGACAAGGTCTCTAGACAAGTCTGATCTATGAAAGTCTCGTCAAAACAGGTTCCTCCACTTTCTTCCAAAACTGTTAAGGACCACGTTGACACCCTAGCTCCTGCCATGTATGATTTTTGCAACCTCTCCTTCACCTCAAGAACCCTCCCCTCCCCTTTGAAGCACTCTCTTGTTCATGCTCTTCGCAAGAAACCCACAGCTGACCCTTCTTGCCTGGCTAACTATCGGCCAATCTTCATCACTCCTTTTCTGGGCAAACTCCTGGAAAAGCTGTCTATCTCTGATTGTGTTGCTTGTCTCCATGACCATCAGTCTGGCTTTAAAGCTGCCACAAGCATGAAAACTGCTCTCCTGAACATCCGTGAAGATTTGATCTCCAACTTTAACTCTAACATCCCCTCTGTCCTCATCCTACTTGATCTCTCTTCTGCCTTCGACAGGGTCACCCATACCATCCTGCTCAACCGTCTCTGTGACAACCTGGGTATCAACGATCAGGCTCTGGCCTGGCTGACTTCTTTCCTCTCTGATCAACCCTCCCAGGTCCAACTTGGGTCCTTCCTTTCCTCTATCTCTCTTTCTACCTGCAGTCTTCCCCAGGGGTCTAACCGCTTACACCCTGACTTTTCAACCAATACCTGGCAACTCTCACCCACTGCATTACCATTTTCTGCTCCAATTATCAGTTCTATGCTGATGACACTCAACTCATTTTCAGGCTTCCCTCAGCAACCTCTTCTCCTCCTCTCATCTCTGACTGCCTATCTGCCATTCAGGAGTGGTGTGCCCCCAACGATCTCTGCCTGAACGCCAGCAAGATGGAGAGCCTCCTCATCGGCACACCTTCACCCTCCTTTCCTGTCAGTCTCTGGCCGGCCTCCCTTGGCCCTCCTTCTACCCCCACCTGTGAGACTAAGAACCTCGGGTCATCTTTAACTCCACGCTTTCCTTCTCTGCCCACATCTCTGATGTCTCCAAAAAGTAAAATTTCCTACTGCACCTCATCAGAGGTATTCTGCATTTCCTTTCCTTCCCTCACAAGCTCACTGTCTCTCGAGCCCTGGTTCTCTCTAGGTTGGATTATTGCAACAGCCTCTTTCCAAATCTACCTGCTTATACTTTCTGCCCTTTGCAACTCATCCAGAACAGGACCGCAAGATTTGTCCTTGGCCTCAAGCCCTGGGATCGTATCTCTCCAGCCTGAAATCTCTCCACTGGCTCGCAGTGGCTGCAAGGATTAATTTCAAGACCCTTTGCATTGTCCACTAGGCTTTCTGGGGCCAGGGTCCAAAATACCTTCAACGGTCCTTCTGTAAATAGCTTCCCTTTCGAGCTCTTCGCTCCCTGCCACTCGGAAACTTGAGGAGAACCATCTGCATTTGGGAAAGCACCTCAAGATCTTCCCCTTTGCTTCTGCCTTCGCTCCTCCTCTCCCGTGATGATTTGTTCTGTTCTAGCATTGTGCACCTGGTTACCCTCTGACTTTTGTGCCCAGATACCTGTTCACCCTGCCTCCTGGCAATCACTTGGACTGGGAATTGTATCTATAACCCTACGGTCTCCCCCACCCCCTTCTTTTTCTGCACTTATCAGACACATCCTGTCTGTTGCCTTATACCTAGCACTTGCCACTTGCTGGCTGCACTACCACTGTTTTTCTGTTTATTTATTTAATATTCCTTTGCTCTGCACTACCCCCCATGCACTTGCCCCTTATTCCTCTTGCATGCACTTGCGCATTCTCAATGTCACTGGGCCGAGTAAGATCTTTGTTTTTGTTCTCCCTTGTTCCGCTCCCTTGCCTCGTCACGCTCTGAAACACTTGTGTACGAGCGCAATACAAATAAAATACCAGTATCCACATATTATTGCATTATCTACCGGGCACTTCAATACATTTCATGTATCGAGTCCCAGCTGTCTATTCAGCAATGTAAATAATTAGTGCTTTGGAGGAGATGATAGTTTAGAAAAAAGCTGTATTACCTGCCAATTTATATGTGCTTGGATGGAGACCAGGCCTGATTCGTGTCTGATCATATTTATTCTTACACCCGCAGGGAGATCTGAAGTTGTTCTCCATATGGAGGCCTCGACCGTGCATGGCCCAGTTTAGACTATCCACATGAGTTTGGGCCCCAGAGGTAATCCTTGGGATAATTTTCTGATGATAACATTTCCACATTGGTAGGATTGAAAATTTACCAAAATGCTTATCCAGCAATCTGAGTTGAACTGAGGCGACTCTAGCCTGAGCCATTTTACATAAGTGTATCCTGCTTATTTATACCGTCAAGGACCATAATTCCTAAATATCTATACTCTGCTTCCATTTCTATTTTGACATTGCCCAGATTAAAATTAAACATCCAACCTTTTACGTGTGATTGAGGCTTAGGTTTTGTTATCAATACATTTGTTTTGCGTACATTTATGGACAAATACAAATCCTTGAAGAAATGGTGAACCGCCTCCAGACCTCGTTGGAGGCCGATAGCCGTAAGGTCAAATAGAACCAAGTCATCCACATATGCCATAAACTGGACCTGCAAAAGAACCACTTCCTGGAGATTGATGCAGATAATTTATTTATTTATTCACATTTGTTAAGCGCACAGCAGCCCGTCGGCATTGTAATAATAAAAGATCGACCAATGTAGTGTATGTACACATTTTATAAAAACAGGACTAAAACACCAGATTCCTGCTACCCACTACTTGTCTTAGTCCATCTACTAAAATTCCTTTGTTGGTCCAGTCTGACGTGGACACAGGTGTCTGTATGCAGGGCTATTAAAATATTCAGAATATGTGTACGGCATCTATTTCCCTGCATCTTTTCCCGTATCCTGCCTCTATTCACACAATCAAAAGCCAGGGTCAGATCCAGGAAAGTAATACACACAGCACTGCCATGTTTCTTGATTTGGTCCAACAACAACTTCAATAAAAAACAATTTTGGGAGGACCCCATATACTTTCTAAAACCATCTTGATACACGTCCATCAGATTTCTGTTCTTTGCCTAAATCTCTAATTCCTTTAATAATTAATTTTTGGCATTTTTAAAGTGCTCACACAGCCTGCGGGCATTGAAGCGCTCTTACAGGAATTGCTTGTTTTTTAGTTGCGTAATTGTTATTATTTTTTTGTCTTAGTTGTGTATTTATAATGCTCTTAAATACCCAGAGGTTTCTACGCACGGCCACGGGGGGTTGCTTCGTGTCGTCCTGCTTCCAAGGTGAGCATGTTGCCGCTGAGCTATCCTCCCGGGACGATAACGAGAACATTTTGCTGCTGACATCCAACAGAGATATCGGGTGGTAATTACTAGGGTCAAATCTATCTCCCTTTTTAAATATTGAAATTATATTAGCACCAGCCCATGAATAAGGTATTACCCCAATCCGAACAATTGTAATTCCTTATTCATGGGCTGGTGCTAATATAATTTCAATATTTGCTATATATAATATCAGACAATACTTTATTTTTTTGACTTTTTGGCTGCCCACCTGTTGTAAATAAATCAAACAGGACTTTAGCTCACAGTACAGGAACAGATTTAAAAGTGCAGTTTGATAAGGTGGGCAGTCAAAAAGTAAAAAAAATAAAGTTGAATAACAAAAATTTCGAAAACAAAATGTCGAAGAAAAAAAAAGTCGAATGTTTTATTTCTTTATTTATATGTTTTTTTTGGGTTTCGTTAAAAAAAGGGGTAAAACAAAAAAAAAATACAAAAAAGGAGGGTTAGGGGGGGAACACCCCCATTTCGAACAAAAACATACAAAAATAGACATTCAAATTTATTTTTTCGACTTTTTGTTTTCGACATTATGACTTTCGACTTTTTGTATTTCGACTTTTTGACTATAAACCATTTGATAAGCTATACGGCCCGGGGCTCCTTGATGGCTTTCACTTAATTATATAATTCAAGATATCCTCCTAAAATCAGTCCCCAACCAATAGAACTATCACAAGGGACCATACTAACTTCAGCCTGATCGCGGGGCCTGAGTTACCTTCACCTCTTGGCTTGAGCCAAGTCATGTAACCCCCACGGGCAAACTTGTAGTTTGCCGGTGTGCAAAAGTGCTGGAAAATGCTATCACCAGCACTTTTTTCTGGACCGACCAGCAAACTTATAATGAGACCCTTTGTGTATTATTAGCCGATACAAATCTAAAAAGGCTGATTCTAATGCCTTAAGTATAACATATGGGAATACATAAGACTAACACTCAAAGCAGATACAGAAAACAGCACGATCGTGTTAATTGCATTACAGGGTATGCAGTGAGTATCCCGATTCACAAAACAACGAATGCATTAATAATGAATCCAAAATAACAAATTACAAAATAACGAGTTTGGAAATAAACTAAAAAAGGGGTCGGGAGTGGGACCAGTGGTTTTGGGGTGGGGGAAAGTATTAGGAACAAAAAAAGGTGGGGACAAAAACAACAACAAATGAATTTGTTATTTTGAATTCTTAATTTTGTATTTGTTATTAATGTATT
The DNA here is from genome assembly GCF_040938575.1 of Ambystoma mexicanum. NCBI lineage: Eukaryota > Metazoa > Chordata > Amphibia > Caudata > Ambystomatidae > Ambystoma > Ambystoma mexicanum. Next base: position 82,339,221 of record NC_090930.1, on the reverse strand, counting down.
CATTATTTTGGGATTGGTCATAATCACATCTAACCGCATTACAGCATCCGATAATTAAAAGAGGGAGCATATCATACTGCTTAACTGTAGTGTTGCCTTCAAAGTTTTACCATTATGTTATATGCATGCAAGATATATACTCAGAGAGAAAATAAGCCGTGCTCGCTTTATGAGGATTTCTCAGAATTTGACCGTGCAGCTTTAGTTTTAGCAGGGTTGTACCTGCCGCAAGACTGAAGCCCAAGTTATCTTTTGGGCTGGGCAGATAGCTCAGGGGTAACGTGTTTGTCTTGGAAGCAAGGCAACGCCGGGCCGTGCTTGGAGACTGGTCTCCGTTGTTCAACATATCATACAAAATCTGTCTTTACCTTATCTGAGCTTTATAAATAAGAATGTCATCGACATGTGCCAACGCTTTGTACATTGATGGCCTCAGTGGGCGGCACTGTGAAAGAATTCTATAATGTGGTGGTACCATTACTGCTGCATTACCGCACCGCCCAACCACACGTTTGGCGGAGAGGTGGAGGATTCACCTCCAGATAGGAACTGGAGCTAAATACGCCACCTTTCTGCTGAAATCGTCATAGAATCCTGTGGGCTCCAATGAATGGGGACTAACACCGCCAACACCACTTGTAATCCAGCAGTTATTCCGCTGGACCAAGTGGCGGTAGCGGTAATTCCATTTGGTGGTATCTCAGCAGATTTCCTGCTAAACTTGTAATGAGGCCCTGAGACATGTTTGCTCAAATATAAATAGGGACAACGCTGAGGTGACTTTTCATATGGTCCAGTGGACATTCCAAGCATATTGCCCATCGTAGTTAGGACAATGGACTTCCTCGATGAGAACCTCAAGGAATTTTACAGTTGTCCGAAGGTTGGTGCTTCTAGATCTCATAGTGTTCATTTGTAGGTCCTCAGTGTTTTTGCAATGATCTAAAAGTTAAGAATTCACTGCTGAGATCTGTGTGCAACCAGCAGACAGAGGCTCAAATCCCTGCATGGCTGCTCAGCCTTCCATTCTTCCGAGGTTGATATAGTGAGCACTAATCATTTGGTAACTTCATCAACTCTTAGTAAAACACTAAGAAGTCAGAAGAATCCTGCATGAAGCGGCATTCAGAAACTTGATGCCATGATCCTGCTCCCGTTCTGTGACACAATCAGGCAAATGTACTGCCCAAAGCATAAGCATTCCTTTTTATACAGCGTGGTTGATCAATAGGATGTGTTGGCTGGTGCTCCAGAAACTTGCACCTAAAGGTGTAAAACGTAACCTTAACCTGAAACTCTGGTAGGAAACGAAGGCCAAAGAAGAACACCAGGGCCTCTGACAATGACTGCTTCAAAAATAGTTTAATAAAGGAACATTACGGCACACAGACACATTCTTGGTGTTTTTTTTTCTTCCTGATATGTATGAAAGAGTGTTTAAGAATGTTTAAATTCACTGGTGTTTTTGTAGATGTGCATCGTGTAGGGCAGTGGTCTGCAACATTTGGCTCTCCACATGTTTTGGACAACACCTCCCATGATTCCTCACCATTGAGTATGCTGGCTAGGGAGGATGGGAGTTGTAGCCTATAGCAGGGTTCTGAAACCTTTGGCTCTCCAGATGTGTTGGACTACAACTCCCATCAGTTTTTGTTTGACCCTAAAAGGGGTAGTCCATTCCAAACTGGATGGGTCACGTCCATACACATCTACACCACTCACAGCAAGCATTCTATGGACTGATTGGATGTTAAGAAGGTGTAGCTTAGGTCCCTAGTTGCAGTGCACTTGGGATCCACGTATGGGTGTCCGATTCCGCTGTGGGTGACTTTGCAAGACACGCATAGCGATGCATTGAAAGCCTTGGAGTAATCATAATGTTGGCACACCTCTGGGCAGCTTCCATGCCATTGTTTTTAGCCTGAGTTGCCATTATATAGGGAAGAAACCATATGTACACCAGTAGTGGCCCCACACGAAAGAGGCCGTCCAGTCCACGTTTGCTGGACGTGAGTCCTTTGCTCGATTGGTCTAGGGAATCAAGCGACATGCTACTGGGTCGGGTCCGATGAACCTGGCTGGGGGTGGCTGTGCAGAGGGAAGGCGGCCTAGGAGTTCGACTGGACTGTTCTAATTGGTGGCAGGGCCAAGAGTGATGTTTATTCGGCTGTCCCTTTCTGTGGTTGGCCAACACTAAATATAATGGAAAGGAAGCTGCCCAGAGGAATTGCCAGTGTTCATGATAAAATTAATGATTTCCATGTGTTTACTTTATGGCTTTCATTTGACTTAGCCTCAACAGCTTACGATGGATTGCATTTTGTAGCCCAACAGAGCTTCCAAGTGCTAAGATGGAGGAAGCTATAGTGCTTAATTGTTTTTTTTTTATTATTATTTTTCAAAAACTTTTTTTTATTGTGTATACCGTTTAAAAAGAAAACTTTAACACATTCATAAAATGATAAAATAGAGAAAATTAGCACACACTTAATCCTTATAAGACAGAAAATTGCTTTTTAAAGTAAAAGTATAAGAAAAGAAGAGCATCAGAAGCAAAAAAAAATACATTTACATATCATTAAAGGAATCCAGTCATAAGACGATTGATATAAAAAGTAATCCAATCTGAATAATAAAAGGACATTTCGCATGAATCAAAACATCTGGGAGGATATATACATAAAAAGCCATTGCCCATCTAATGTCTCGAAAAGAAAGTTAGGAGCGTCAGCTTTTACTTAGTTTCTCCAATAATTTCACATCATTTTCAAATGTTCGCAGTTGTCTATTTACACATTTCCATACTTGTGTTATGGAAATGATCTTACTACGGCTACAACCAGACAAACAGCCTAACCGGAAATACTCATGGATTATGTCATCAAGATCTTCTACAAATCTAGTGTCACAGTGAGCATAAATAGATCTCATCGTAGGGCAGTTGGTGAGTACATGTCTGGCTGTCTCTATTTCTAGCTTATTACAGCAGATTCTACAAGTTCTTTCATAGGCAGGGAATCCAGCCCAAGCCGCTCTGATCTCAAGTACATGAAGGCGGTTTAGTCTAATATTCATAAACAGCTGACGCGTTACCAGGGATGGGAGGAGTTTTAGATATTCTTGTGGCTCCTTATATGTAAAATACATCCTGGAAAAGTTGCATAAAGATTTCATACTTGCAACTTTTTCATGGCTGTTAACCCAGTCCTGCTTCTCACCCGCATTTTTCAAGGATTTAAGCATTGCACCTTCAACGTATTCCCACCTCAGTGTCCAGCACAACTTCCTAAAGAAATCCTGGTTCATGGTTTTGAATTTAGTCATCACCTCATTGGTGCCTTTCTCCAGCGATGAACAATGTATCGTCAGGAATGAATCTGGAGGAGAACACATGATCTTAAGATAGAGCTTTGCTCTATTCAGGTTAATCAGGGTAGAGAGAGAGGTGAGTCCCATCTCCAGCCTCATTTCCCCAATAGGTGTGTAATTGCTTAGCCCCATTATTTTACGCCATATCAGCCCTTCAATTTTGTCGGCCCATATAGTGCATGAAATCACAATAGGAAGCCTCAAGGCCGTACAGGAAAGCAGATGCTAATTTCTGTCTGTAGATAGTACGAACTCCACACAGACTGTATCCCACAGATCTTTTAGAAAATGCCAATACTGCTCCCAGAGTGGAGAGAACCTTGGCCCGCTTATTTTCCTGTACATTCGCATTGACCCCACTTTTCTCTGACACCATTTCATAGCCCAGATATTTATGTTATGTTATGTTATTTTGCATTTGTAAAGCGCCTTATGTATCATTGGTATGATCTCAAGGCGCTGGTAGGTTGAACACCCTCTGGAACCATAGTTCGAGTCAGTTGAGAGAGAGAGTCGTAGAGTGCGTGGGTGCACCAGGTATGTGTGCAGCTGGTGTGCTTGTTGCATGATAGCTGCTTCTTAGCGGTAGGTGTGGTGCTGAGGAGATCAGTTGAATGTGTTCATTCTGGAGGAGGACATCCAGACTGAGTTCTGGCTGTGTTAGGCCTGAGGAGACGCCTAAGCTAGCCGGTGACTGCTAAGCTAGCCGGTGACTGCTAAGCTAGCCGGTGACTGCTAAGCTAGCCGGTGACTGCTAAGCTAGCCGGTGACTGCTAAGCTAGCCGGTGACTGCTAAGCTAGCTGTGCTTTATTAGGATGATGGGTAGTTTGATGAGTCATGTTAGTATGAGAACAGCTTTACCGAATGTATCATAGTACTGCTGTGTTCTAGTTGAATGGTGGTGTATAGGAGAGAGTAAGCGTAGTAGTGTGTTATTGTGGTAATCAGTAAAGTGTATGCGACCAGGCACACTCAATGATGTTGGGAATACCTTCTAAATTTAACTTTTAACACAGTGACGCTATTAGGGCATATGTCTAAGTTCAACTTTAACACAGTGACGCTATTGGGGCACACTCACTGATGTTGGGAATACCGTCTAGATCCAACATTAGCACAGTGATGGTATTAGGGCACACTTTCTAAGTTCAGCTTTAACTTTAACACAGTGACGCTATTAGGGCGTACTTTCTAGATTTAGCATTAACACAGTGACGCTTTTAGGCATGCTTTCTACTTTCAACTTTAACACGTTGACACTCTTGGGCACACTCAATGATGTTGGGAATACCTTCTAGATTCAATATTAGCACAGTGACGCTATTCGGGCACACTTTCTAAGTTCAACTTTAACACAGTGATGCTATTCGGGCACAGTTTCTAAGTTCAACTTTAACACAGTGACGCTATTCGGGCACACTTTCTAGATTCAGCATTAACACTGTGACGCTATTCGGGCACACTTTCTAGATTCAGCATTAACACTGTGACGCTATTCGGGCACACTTTCTAGATTCAGCATTAACACAGTGACGCTATTAGGCACGCTTTCTACTTTCAACTTTAACACGGTGACACTCTTGGGCACACTCAATGATGTTGGGAATACCTTCTAGATTCAATATTAGCACAGTGACACTATTTGGGCACCTTTCTAAGTTCAACTTTAACACAGTAACACTATTTGGCCATACTTTCTAAGTTCAACTTTAACACAGTGAGGCTATTCGGCACACTTTCTAAGTTTACCACTTTCTAAGTTCAACTTTAACACAGTGACGCTATTCGGGCACACTTTCTAAGTTCAACTTTAACTCAGGGATGCTATTCAGGCACACTTTCTAAGTTCAACTTTAACACAGTGACGCTATTCGGGCACAGTTTCTAAGTTCAACTTTAACACGGGGACGTTATTAGGGCACACTATCTAGATTCGACTCTAAGGACAAGCGAGAAATATCGTGGCACGGCCATCTTAGGGCACTAGCCACATTTAGTAGCCAGATGCGGTAAATACAAATGTGCACACTAAAAAGAAAGCAAACATTGTAAAAATAGAGCGCCGGCCACCAGCTGGTCTTTAGGCACATAAAACTAACTGAAAATCCCAATTGTAAAAGACTACGTTGAGACTACGTTGATACAAAAGGATGCCCACAGAAAGATGCCCTCAGGTAAAAATTACAAAAGCAAATAGTTTCCCAGTAACGATAGTCTGAAGGACTGATCAGTTTCCCGTGACAAATGAGCAAAAGGCCAGGGGGGTGAAGCGGAAGGCTTCACTTCCTTGTAAAAAGTCAGGACAGGTTCAAAAACAAAAGCAAACAGTTAGGGGTCCATAGAATATGGAGAGAAAGTTGCCAAAGAGACATTTTTCCCCAATAGGGTCTAAAAGCAGTTGTACCTGAAGGAGAACAATTTTACTTACCATTAACTTTATTGAATATGTTCTCTGGAATTATATATAGGCATTGACTCTTTTAATAAACCCAATATTACAAGGAATTGACATCCTATTACTTTGACCATTCCCAATAGCCATAAATTGGGATTTAGTGAAATTAATTTTGAGGCCATTTTCATCCTCTTTGCAGCAAACTGACCTAGCACTGTTGCAGATCCCGGCATATCTATTGTCAAAAATAACAATATCATCTGCATAACAGATCCAACCCAACTTAATGTTTCCAATCATAGGAAAAGCATTCATTTTTCAATATAGATTTTACAAAAATCAGCCATATATAGATTGAAAAATATGGGAGCCAATGCACAGCCTTGTCGAACACCCTGCTTAATTAATATAGGGTCAGACCTTAGTCCCATATTGCTCAGCTTTATTCTGGTGGTATTATTCTCGTACATTAATCTACATATGTACAATAGGTGGGCCGGCATACCCATAGCCTCCAGTTTCTCCCACAGCAGCTCTCTGTTGACCACATCAAAGGCTGATGAGAAGTCCACATAGACAATATAAAGAGGTAATTCCAATGTATTATTGGCCACTCAACTAGCGTGTTTACCAACAAAATATTATCCACCATAGAATATCCTATACAAAACCCAGTTTGGGCCTTATCGAGGATGTTAATATGCGCTATCCATAGGTTTATTCCCCGGAGGACTAATGTACAAAACATCCGTACGTTCTAGTAATCGATAGTTATTAGGAAAATTACAGTTTCCACTCTTAAAAATAGGTATTGTAATGGAAATATTCCAGGATTTTGGTAAAACACCAGTAGCAAGAATTTTACAAATAATAATAAGCACTGTATCAGCCCAGGTATCAGTGTTCTGCTTGATGATAATATTACATATACTAACTGGTTCACGGGCCCGAGATGTTTTTAGTTTCTTAATTATGTCAATAGCATCATCTTGATTCAACAGAAACTTTTTGAATAGGTTTTGTTAGCAAACAGATTGATTCGCCCTTAAATTTCTCCTGAAGGTGTGAGACCCAAATTTTGCTGTCTATACAGCAGGCCAGCTCTTGGTTGCCTTTTCCGGATAGTGCCCTAAAGTTATCCCAGAGCTTTTTGTTTCACCTGTCAGCGCTTAACTTAAGTTTACATACAGGGAGGGCTGGCCCTAATCAGCAAATTATGACTGAAAGTAATGCAGGGGATACCAGTATAGAAATGGAAATAAGACTAAGAGCACATTCCCAACACACTTCCAGATTGCAACCTAGTGCAGAATCTACTTAGTGCTGGGTTCTGTGGAAAGGGTGTCTTCAGGTTTCACGAAGATTGCTACCTAGTGCAGAATCTACTTAGTGTTGGGTACTGTGGAAAGGTTGCCTTCAGGTTGAACAAAGATTGCAACCTACTGCAGAATCTACTTAGTGTTGGGTACTTTGGAAATGTTGTCTTCAGATTTCACCAAGATTGCAACCTAGTGCAGAATCTACATAGTGTTGGGTACTGTGGAAAGGTTTTCTTCAGGTTTCACCAAGATTCCAACCTAGTGCAGAATCTATTTAGTGTTGGATACTGTGGAAAGGTTGTCTTCAGGTTTCACTGAGATTGCAACCTACCACAGAATGCACTTAGTGTTGGGTACTTTTGGAAGACTGTCTTCAGGTTTCACCTAGATTGCAACCTAGTGCAGAATCTACTTAGTATTGGGTACTGTGGAAAGGTCTTCTTCAGGTTTCACCAAGATTGCGAACTAGTACAGAATCTACTTAGTATTGAGTACTGTGGAAAGGTTGTCTTCAGGTTTCACCAAGATTGCAACCTAGTGCAGAATCAACTTATTGTTGGGTACTCCAGGTTTCACCAAGATTGCAACCTACTGCCAAATCTACTTTGTGTTGGGTACTGTGGAAAGGTTGTCTTCAAGTTTCACCAAGATTGCAACCTAGTGAATAATCTACTTAGTGTTGGGTACTGTGGAAAGGGTGTCTTCAGGTTTCACCAAGACTGCAACTTAGTGCAGAATAAACTTAGTGTTGGGTACTGTGAAATGAGTGTCTTCAGGTTGCACCAAGATTGGAACCTACCACAGAATCTACTTAGTGTTGGGCACTGTAGAGAAGTTGTCTTCAGGTTTCACCAAGATTGCAACCTAGTGCAGAATCTACTTAGTGTTGGGCACTGTGGAGAGGCTGTCTTCAGGTTTCACCAAGATTCCAACCTAGTGCAGAATCTACTTAGTGTTGGGTACTGTGGAAAGGTTGTCTTCAGGTTTCACCAAGATTGCAACCTAGTGCAGAATCTACTTAGTGTTGGGTACTGTGGAAAGGTTTTCTTCAGGTTTCACCAAGATTCCAACCTACTGCAGAATATACTTAGTGTTGGGTACTGTGGAAAGGTTGTCTTCAGGTTTCACTGAGATTACAACCTACCACAGAATGCACTTAGTGTTGGGTACTGTTGGAAGGCTGTCTTCAGGTTTCACCTAGATTGCGAACTAGTGCAGCATCTACTTAGTGTTGAGTACTGTGGAAAAGTTGTATTCAGGTTTCACCAAGATTGCAACCTAGTGCAGAATCTACTTATTGTTGGGCACTCCAGGTTTCACCAAGATTGCAACCTACTGCCAAATCTACTTTGTGTTGGGTACTGTGGAAAGGTTGTCTTCAAGTTTCACCAAGATTGCAACCTAGTGAATAATCTACTTAGTGTTGGGTACTGTGGAAAGGGTGTCTTCAGGTTTCACCAAGATTGCAACGTAGTGCAGAATATACTTAGTGTTGGGTACTGTGAAATGAGTGTCTTCAGGTTGCACCAAGATTGGAACCTACCACAGAATCTACTTAGTGTTGGGCACTGTGGAGAAGTTGTCTTCAGGTTTCACCAAGATTGCAACCTAGTGCAGAATCTACTTAGTGTTGGGCACTGTGGAGAGGTTGTCTTCGGGTTTCACCAAGATTCCAACCTAGTGCAGAATCTACTTAGTGTTGGGTACTGTGGAGAGGTTGTCTTCAGGTTTCACCAAGATTGCAACCTAGTGCAGAATCTACTTAGTGTTGGGTACTGTGGAAAGGTTTTCTTCAGGTTTCACCAAGATTCCAACCTAGTGCAGAATCTACTTAGTGTTGGGTACTGTGGAAAGGTTGTCTTCAGGTTTCACTGAGATTACAACATACCACAGAATGCACTTAGTGTTGGGTACTGTTGGAAGGCTGTCTTCAGGTTTCACCTAAATTGCAATCTAGTGCAGAATTTACTTAGTATTGGGTACTGTGGAAAGGTCTTCTTCAGGTTTCACCAAGATTGCAAACTAGTGCAGAATCTACTTATTGTTGGGCACTCCAGGTTTCACCAAGATTGCAACCTACTGCCAAATCTACTTTGTGTTGGGTACTGTGGAAAGGTTGTCTTCAAGTTTCACCAAGATTGCAACCTAGTGAATAATCTACTTAGTGTTGGGTACTGTGGAAAGGGTGTCTTCAGGTTTCACCAAGACTGCAACGTAGTGCAGAATATACTTAGTGTTGGGTACTGTGAAATGAGTGTCTTCAGGTTGCACCAAGATTGGAACCTACCACAGAATCTACTTAGTGTTGGGCACTGTGGAGAGGTTGTCTTCAGGTTTCACCAAGATTCCAACCTAGTGCAGAATCTACTTAGTGTTGGGTACTGTGAAATGAGTGTCTTCAGGTTGCACCAAGATTGGAACCTACCACAGAATCTACTTAGTGTTGGGCACTGTGGAAAGGTTGTCTTCAGGTTTCACCAAGATTGCAACATAGTGCAGAATCTACTTTTTGTTGGGTACTGTGGAAAGGTTGTCTTCAGGTTTCACCAAGATTGCAACCTAGTGAATAATCTACTTAGTGTTGGGTACTGTGGAAAGGTTGTCTTCAGGTTTCACCAAAATTGGAACTTAGTGCAGAATCTACTTAGTGTTTGGTACTGTGGAAAGGTTGTCTTCAGGTTTCACCGAGATTGCAACCTAGTGCAGAATCTACTTATTGTTGGGTACTCCGGGTTTCACCAAGATTGCAACCTACTGCCAAATCTACTTTGTGTTGGGTACTGTGGAAAGGTTGTCTTCAAGTTTCACCAAGATTGCAACCTAGTGAATAATCTACTTAGTGTTGGGTACTGTGGAAAGGGTGTCTTCAGGTTTCACCAAGATTGCAACGTAGTGCAGAATATACTTAGTGTTGGGTACTGTGAAATGAGTGTCTTCAGGTTGCACCAAGATTGCAACCTACCACAGAATCAACTTAGTGTTGGGCACTGTGGAGAGGTTGTCTTCAGGTTTCACCAAAATTGGAACTTAGTGCAGAATCTACTTAGTGTTTGGTACTGTGGAAAGGTTGTCTTCAGGTTTCACCAAGATTGCATCCTAGTGCAGAATCTACTTAGTGTTGGGCACTGTGGAGAGGTTGTCTTCAGGTTTCACCAAAATTGGAATCTAGTGCAGAATCTAATTAGTGTTTGGTACTGTGGAAAGGTTGTCTTCAGGTTTCGCCAATAGTGCAACCTACTGCATATATACTTAGTGTTGGGTACTGTGGAAAGGTTGTCTTCAGGTTTCACCAAGATTGCAACCTACCTCCGAATCTACTTAGTGTTGGGTACTGTGGAAAGGTTATCTTCAGGTTTCACGAAGATTAAAACCTTCTGCAGAATCTACTTTGTGTTGGGTACTGTGGAAAAGGAGTCTTCAGGTTTAACCAAGATTGAAACCTACCGCAGAATCTACTTAGTGTTGTGTACTGTGTAAAGGTTGTCTTCAGGTTTCTCCAAATTTGCAACCTACCACTGAATCTACTTAGTGTTGGGTACTGTGGAAAGGTTGTCTCCAGGTTTCACCAAGATTGAAACCTACCGCAGAATCTACTTAGTGTTGGGTACTTGGAAAGGTTGTTTTCAGGTTTCGCCAAGATTGCAACCTAGTGCCGAATCTACTTAGCGTTGGGAATTGTGGAAAGGTTGTCCTCCGGTTACACCAAGATTGCAACCTAGTGCCAAATCTACTTAGCTTTGGGAACTGTGGAAAGGTTGTCTTCAGGTTTCACCAAAATTGCAACCTAGTGCAGAATCTACTTAGTGTATGCTACTGTGGAAAGGTTGTCTTCAGGTTTCGCCAATAGTGCAACCTACCGCAGAATTTACTTAGTGGTGGATACTGTGGAAAGTTTGTTTTCAAGTTTCGCCAAGATTGCAACCTACTGCAGAATCTACTTAGTGTTGGGTACTGTGTAAAGGTTGTCTTCAGGTTTCTCCAAATTTGCAACGTACCACTGAATCTACTTAGTGTTGGGTACTGTGGAAAGGTTGTCTCCAGGTTTCACCAAGATTGAAACCTACCGGAGAATCTACTTAGTGTTGGGTACTTGGAAAGGTTGTTTTCAGGTTTCGCAAGATTGCAACCTAGTGCCGAATCTACTTAGCGTTGGGAACTGTGGAAAGGTTGTCCTCAGGTTACACCAAGATTGCAACCTAGTGCCAAATCTACTTAGCGTTGAGAACTGTGGAAAGGGTGTCTTCAGGTTTTGCCAAGATTGCAACCTACTACAGAATCTACTAAGTGTTGGGTACTTGGAAAGGTTGTTTTCAGGTTTCACCAAGATTGCAACCTAGTGCAGAATTCACTTAGTGTTGGACACTGTGGAAAGGTTGTCTTCAGGTTTCACCAAGATTGCAACCTACTTCTGTATCTAATTAGTGTTGGGTACTGTGGAAAGGTGATCAACTTAGTGTTGGGGACTGTGGAAAGGTTGTTATCAGGTTTCACCAAGATTGCAACCTACTGCAGAATCTACTTAGTGTTGGGTACTGTGGCAAGGTTGTATTCAGGTTTCACCAATATTGCAACATAGTGCAGAATCTACTTAGTGTTGTGTCCTGTGGAAAGGTTGTCTTCAGGTTTCACCAAGATTGCATCCTAGTGCAGAATCTACTTAGTGTTAGGTACTGTGGAAAGGTTGTCTTAAGGGTTCACCAAGATTGCAACCTACTGCAGAATCTATTTAGTGTTGGTCCAGGTTTCCCCAACCATTGAGAGTAGAGATGTCTTTTGTCACCTTACTCCACACCGAGACGCCGACACAGATTCAAACAGATTCTCTGAGACGTATGCCCAAGGTGCCTGGCGGAGGAGACCTGACTTCCACAATTGCTCTTGGAGTGTGGGCGGTGGAAGCTTTTTGGAAGCGGGTGAAGCCCCTAATGGGTGAGACTCTCCCACAAAGGGATGATTGCAGCGACATTGTTTCTCCCGAGCTAGTTTTGAGCTATAGAATCACAAATATAAATTGTTCTTTCTACTTCCAATTCTTCACGCATGCGCTGCTGTACTGCACTTGTGTCCTTGAGTACAATTGCGATATGGTGGCGGAAGCGTGTTGATGTAAGTATGGCTTTTTAACCAAGGATGTTCCCAAGGAATTTAACGTGTTTGGGAAATTCTATTGTGGGTAGACAGTGAGATAGGGGTGACTCACCTGAAACCTAGGTATACATAGGAGAAGAGGTGGAGATGTGTGCCCCTGAACCCTCACCCCGATGGTTAGATCGGATGATGTGTTCTTTCACCTCAATTGCAATTGGGTGGGTAAAATAATCAGTCAGTCCAGGTGATTCACAATCCTTTTGCCTATATGTATGTTATTGCCCCAGCCATTATAGGAAGAATAAGACTCATCCTAATGGACGTAAAAGAGGAATTGCTGAAAATTCATGGGAACTATTTCCATGATCTTGGTAGACTGATGGATGGATGTGATTATTTTGAAGACAAACATTTCAAAGACAATTGTCAAATTCTAAATGTTTGTATTCGAAATAAGCACCCTACAGCGAATTGGCCTTTGGAGAACCCACTCCCCTGTCCCCCTTACTCACCTTTTAAAGGTACACTTTGCTTTGTGTCGCTGAGTGCCTGCAGCGCCAGTTCCCTTCACTTCCATGGATGGGAACCGGCATTGTAGAGTTATTTTCTTTTTTTTGTTTTCTTTTTTTTTAAACTTTGTTGTTTTCGATGTGGTGGACACCCAAACCACTCCAGATTCCTTTATAGCGAAAGAAGGGTGCCGGGTACAACCCGGCAACCCCATCTTCCCTTGTTCGCTATAATGAAAACCGAATAGTTGAAATGTTCAGCATTTTCGGGTGTATGTAATTTATTTACAGCCGAAATCCAATTCATTTCAACTATATGTTGGTGTGATACCAGACTGATACCCGTTTCGTCAATAGAAGGTTCAGCCAAATAACGGTCTTACATGCTAAAACTTTGACATCACTTGCAAAGACTTTCTTGAGGACTCTTATACACAATGGGCCTCATTACAGGTTAGGCGGTCTGGAATTAACAGTGGCGGTAAACCCGCCACCACTGTTAATTCCGGACCACCCGATCCCGAGTCCTGCAGGCGGGAGGTGATCATCACGAGATGGTGTCAGTGTTTCCACTTCCTCTTTCCCATCGAGTCCCATGGGACTCAATGGGAATGGGGATTTACCGAATTCCGCCTCCAGAATTCCCGGGACACCAGGGCTGTAATGCCCTGGTAATTCCGGGAGTCACGGAGGCGGAATGGTAATACGAGTCCAGGCGGTTTTACCGCTGCGGTTACCGCCGGACTCGTAATGAGGCCCAATGAGTCTAAAAGAAAGTTTTTGATCATTTAACAGTACAAAGTTTCATTTAGCAACACCATTTTTTAAAATCAGAAAAATCTTTTCTGCTTATTGAAAAACACACATCTTATAATGTCTATTTCAGCCCTCCCCAAATTCATGGTCATCAGCCTCGGGAATAAGGCAGTCAAAAAATCACCAAATAACCTGTGTTTCCTGTCCCCACCTATTTTATGGGCCCAAGACTCATTTTTATTTGAAGAATCCAACTTAAATGTGGTTTTATATTTTATAACCTGAATCATAAACACATCTGGGTTTAAGACGTTCGCCGAGTAAACACCCGTCCAGCCAACCGTTCCAGAGCCGACATCTGTTCTCGTAAACTCTTTGCTGCATATGCAGGCTACAATATTTTTCAGCAACAATTGGCTTTTAACATTCTGCACCTTGGATGGTGATGTGCATTCAGCGTGCATCCAATCATACTGAAAGCCATGGCCAGGGTTGGGCTTATGACTGATGTAAACAAAACTCAGTACCAAAACTGATCTCCTTGGACACACTTCCAAGTTTACCTGGGATCAGTCGGAGATTTGAAAGTTATAGCAATCACCCAGACAGATGCAACACACCTTCCAGACAGGGCTACTTTCTGTATGTAGCACATATTTGAGTGTACCTTTGGCAACACTGACAAACATGATATTGATATGATATTGATATTTTATTTCTATCGCGCTCGTACACAAGTGTTTCAGAGCGCGCCAGAACTGCATGGACTTGCCAAAAGTGGGCCAGATCTGCCATCATCCAATACATTATCTTTTGAAAATGTGTCAGTGTTTGTAAATTAAGGTTGCACATCTCATATCGTTCAAAACTTACTGTAAAGCCAATTTTCTTTTTCAAATGACTCTTAGGGGATGTTTACTGTGTGATCCCACTTGAGTAGTTCAGATTAATTCCCAACAAAAATAAAATCTGATTGGATATCTAAAGCAGCAATGTATAGATATTTTAGGCAGCTCTGCAAATGCAAAGGACATTTTGGGAATTTCAAATTCATTTTTTTCTTAAGGATACAACAATATTATATTTTAAAAAAGAAAGAGCCCTGTAAAACCTCGCGTGTTTGTAAGTTACACTTTGGTAGTACAGCTTTCACAGAAAGCCGATTCCTTAATGCAAATCTAAACATGTGCAGATCTTGCCAAAGTCCTAATAAATGCCAGGTGTGTGCCCTTACTGTACTCTTTTGAGTTTGAAGCACATACCCGAAAGTGGCTATTACAAAGTTACCAAATGTCGTCCGATCTGTTTGGACAAGAATGCCCAAATTCTTGCCGTGCCCAGATCAAATTAGCTACACGGCTCGATGGCAACATAACCAAAGCGATGCCAACTGGAAACAGAATGTTCCTCCAGCAGTGTTCTGTGGCTGCCTGTGTTGGCTAAGAACAGATATTTGGAACACAGGGACTGTTTAAATATTTGTATTCAGTAGTACATTGGCAATCATTCCTAATCAGCATATCACAAGCATTGGGAAGTCCCAACACGCCTTGAAGGTCCCTAATTCAACAAACCTCAAGATAACATAGTCCTAAGAAACAAAATCAATTCCGAAGAAACACAATCAATTCCACTCATATTGTTAGTCTGCGTTCTTGGCCTTAGCCCAAATGTTCTCAAGACTGGATCGTGTTGCGTGGTGGTCTCCTCTGACTAGCACCAGTGACTAACTTGGGAGTAGTAGGAGTGGGTGGGGTGGGGGTGTTTGAGAAACTGATATAAATAAATGTAAAGGGCAGGTGAGGATACAGAGGATATTTAAAAGTTCAGAAAATGAATGAAGACCTTACACTAGACTCACCTATATTCCCCAACGGTCTGCCCAGTAACTCATGACACTTTCACGACACTACAATATGTAATACAGGCCGGGTACATTGCAGCAACGCAGCCTTATTTTGAATAATGCCTGTTGCTGATTGTCATGTCCCTCTGATTTAACCGAAGACCCCTTCACAGCTACTGAGTTCCGCAGTCTGACACATTAAAAGCCAATATTTCATTTTTTACTAATGAGGTCTTTCAATACCAACACACTTGCATCCGTTTTCTGTGATTCAGCCTTCCAAAGTGCTAATGTAGCCCACAGTGCCTTTGTCAAAACAATATGGAACGGTTTAGAAGAATGCTTCTCCAAAGTGGGGTCCATGAACCCTTCTCTCCAATGGTATTGACCATTAACACAATAAATAAATAAATAAACAAATAAAAGCAATGGAAAACAAACCACGGAAAAGGTTGGTAGTCAAATCATACTTGAAAAAGCATAATCCCAGTGAATAAACATATGTTTCGGCAAATTTTTGTCAGGCTACAGTGACTTCCCCTAGACAATAGAGATAGGCTTGATATGATATGATAGTTTATTTATATAGCGCCTATACACAATGTGTTTCAAAGCACTTCAAGGCAAGGGAGGGAACAAGGGAAAATATAATGACATTCTTACAGGCCATTGTGATGCTGGAAATGCATCGGAGGGACAGGGCCTCCTTATCCTTGTCCGTTACTGCTTTTTATCGTGTTCTGTTGTGTTTTCTGCGGAGGAGTTCATGTGGGACTCCTGGCGGTGCAGCTCTCTCTCTCTTGGTTTGGTGAACAGACCCATGGGATACCCTTATGGCACCCATGGGTAGGGGTGCAACCCTGTGCCCCTAGTGTATGTCTTTGGGCACCTGTGTGTGACCCACAGAGCATGGTACGGGCTGGCGGCAGCTCCATGCTGAAATGACTGGTGCCCTGAGCGTCCTCCATTTTGCGATGCCCAGGCCCTGTCATTGGAATCGGTAGATTACTGCTGGAGACAAAACGGCCCCCATGGCCTCTTGCCTTCCATCGCATGTTACCTTGATCTTCCCGAAGTCCCGGGAAGCCCTGACTCTGTCCCTTCCCCCTGACTGGCTGTTGGGTGAAAGTTCCATATATGGTAGTGTGGGGAAGTGCTGACCAGACTGGCTGGAGCCTTCCCAACGACCATATGTTGTGGGTACGCCTGTGGGTGGGACCTGGATGAATGGAGTGTGTGACGAATACGCATTCTATGCTGTGGGGTGTCTAGTATCTGGTGGTTGACACAATGACTGAGACAGCCCACCCCAAACCCGGTATGAATGCAGTATGAAGTGTTGAATGGCTCGGTACTTGTCCCAATACACATAACTTGTTGTGAGTGTCTGGAGAGAAGTGAATGGCCTGAATGCACCGTGTCCATGATTGGTTGCCTGCCTGCATGTATGCCCCGTCGTAGTGATTGGATGCTTCAGTGTGACCCAGCGGAATTAATGGGAGATCAACAGTATATCTGGGGACCTCTCACTGCTAGGAATCGTGTTCAGAAGTGTTCAGAGCTGAAATACAAACTACGAAGAGTAACTGGAGTGAAACTGATGCTTG
The DNA here is from genome assembly GCF_040938575.1 of Ambystoma mexicanum. Taxonomy (NCBI): domain Eukaryota; kingdom Metazoa; phylum Chordata; class Amphibia; order Caudata; family Ambystomatidae; genus Ambystoma; species Ambystoma mexicanum. The sequence continues at coordinate 82,322,331 of NC_090930.1, read as the reverse complement.
ACCTTGAAGCCCTGCTGGAAGAGAAAAACTGCTGTTGCTCTCCTTCACAATCTGAAAGCTGCTGTGTCTCCAAGGACTGGCCCAGAGAGGACCTGCTAAGGCGCCCTCTTCCCGAGCTACAAGGGACCATCGTGCACCAGCTGACCTTTGCCAAAGCTCCCTGGTAGACAGACCTTCGACAGGCTGCCGACCCGATACGGGGACTGCTGCGGAACTCCAAAGAGAAACTCCCAGACTGTTGTCCACCACTGTGGACGACCGCCGTCGCCGACCGGAGCCGCCGTGCTCCCGTTTGCCTAAGAACTTCATTGATCCAAGGGCGCTCTTGTCCGCATCGTCGCCGCTGTATCCTGCTGGAGAAGGCCTGACCGTCGACGCACCGAGGAGCATCCGCCATTGGGATTCCCGCCACCCAAAAGACCACAGAGACGCCGACGACTCAAAGCCCTTGCTGGGCCACAGTTCTTCAAACTCTTTGCGCTCCAGAACTATCAACACTAAGGTGCCCCGCACGCCTCTTCCTTGCAGGACGTTTACACTTCCCCGTCAACGAGCACCGCTAGGAACGACGCAGCTCCTTCACCGTCGTAGCTCAACCTGTTCTCCGTCGGACGTTTGATGACCCGTGACTCCTGTCTTGAAGGGAGGGCACTCAAAAAGGGCTGTCGATTCCCCGACGAGGAACGCTACAACACCAAGGTACTTTGGGGTTGCAGAACTATTGGAAAGTCTATTGTGAACAATATATGGACTGGGCTTGTATCTTTCTTGTACAGGTTGCCCAGGTGGGGGATCTCCACACAGAACTGTGCCCAGGTAGCGGGACCAGTATTGTGCCAATTGTTCAACCATCTTGCTTTCCTTCCTCTCTCTACTGCTGGTTTCCTCTTTATTCTAATCTGTGTGTCATTCTAACTGTATGCACTTTAATGAGATCAAATAACGTTAGTGGTACCACTTTAGAACTGTATATATTTACCATTGCTGATTTTCGGAGTACAAAGTTAGTTATCGTGATATTGTATATACCTTTGAATTCTAATTATATAAAGACTGTGTTGTAACCGATACAGTGTGTGGACATTCCTTTGTGGGTGCTTGGGGACTACACTGTACTTAAGAACCAGCTCGCATCACCTCCTGAGAAGCTAGGCCTTGATTGCTCGACCAAGATACCAATAATAGAGAATCTTGGCAGGGGTCCTCTGTGCCTCTCCTCTATCATATAGAGAGCGGAAGTACAGACACCCCCACCGGTGTCTTTACACTGATGGCAGCAGTGGGATGCTTATGCTTTTAATAATCAGTGTATAACCGTGCCACTTACGAAGGATATCTGCACTTTGTTAAATTAAGGTTTAGTTGTGTACAAGATAACTGCATTACAAGCAATTGAATGTATTGTGAATGGTAAATTGACTCGGATGAGCTTAGAGGCTCTCCAGAGTGCTTGTGAAGCCAGGGAGTTAGACTTTGTGGATAAGTCTAGGGCTGAGCTGATAGCTGCCCTGTTGGACTACCAGATTGATTGTGAAACTCTTGAAGGGGGCGATGCAACCAATGAGGACTCTACCCCGGGGGTTGTCGCCGAATCTGATTCTGGGAATGCCACTATTCCTTCTGCATCTGTTCCAAACCCAGCAATTCCTTGGAGCTTGAGTTATTAAGGATGAAATTGGCCTTTGAATATCACAAGTTGGAAATAGATGCTGAGCTTAAGAAAGAGGAGTTGGCACAGCAACTAGAGCTCAAGAACCGGGATCTTAAGCTAAAAGATAGGGATCTTCAACTCAAAGATAAGGACCTTGAACTCAAGAACCAGGACACTGAATGTCAGCGAATCCAGTTGGAGAAAGCTCGAGTGGAGGCTTCAGCGAAACCAGTTGAGTGTCAGGTCCCCAGCAACCAAGTTTATGAAATATTTGGTTGGTGTGTATGGGGAGGGTTCTGATATCCTCCAATGGATTGAAGCGTTTGAAATGGCTTGTGCAATTCACAATGTTGATAAGAGAGATTGGGCTAAGTGTTTGTTAATCAGAGTGCCTCAAACTGGATATGACTGTATTCTGAAACTGAGTGTGGAAGAAAGAGGTCAATATGAATGCATGAAGTCTACTTTAATCGCCAAGTTTGGCAAAACACCTACCCAGTACCTTAAACGGTTCAGGATTTTAAGAAACGAGAGAATGTGTCTTGGATTGACTGGGTGAGTGCTGAGCACATGAATATGATGGGGTGGATTGATGGTTACAAAGTGAAAACGTTTGTTGAATTGTCCCACCTCTTGTTTTTTGAGAAATTTTCGGAAGCCTGTTCACCAGAGCTGCGTCAGTATGTTGATGACCAGAACATTTTGGAACCCTTTAAGCTGGCTAAGTTGGCTGACAAGTGGGTATCCCACCGGGTGTCCCCTAAGGACTCCAGTGGGAAGGACAAGGACAAAGAAAAGGGGGCCTCTCAGAAAGCTGAGGAGTCCCAAAAGCAATCACAGTCGGGTAAACCAAAACCATCCTCTCTGAAGACCCAAAAACCTAGAGGGGATAAGTCTGTTGTGGGTGGGAGTAAGAGTAGTGCTCCGCCTGCTGCAAAGCAGGGTCCCAGTGGTTCCAGTACTGTACCCCACACTCCTGGCACTTTTTGGGATTGTGGGGCTCTGAACCACCGAAGGGGTGTAAGGGTAAGGCACTTGGAGTCCAGGCTGTCAGCCTGACTTATCCCTACTCTGTACCTGAGGTGGAGGCTACTGTCCTCCCCTCCTCTACAGGAATCACATTTGGTGCTCCTGTAGAGATTTCCTTAGTGTCCCTTGGGGCCTGGGACCAGTACGCAGAAGTACTGGCGACTATCCCACAAAACACTCATAGGTTTTTGAGAAGTGTCCTCTTGAATGGCCAGCCTTCTACCGGTTTGAGAGACACTGGGGCAAGCATGACAGTGGTGGACAGGACCCTGCTCAGGCCAGAGGACTATGTAGGTGCTCCTCTGAGAACCACCAGCTGGTGGGCCTCCCAAATGATCGCCTGTAGCCTTAGTCAACATTACGATTGGAGACAAGACAGCAAAGCTTCCGGTCCTGGTTCAGGACAAAAGTGCCTGCGAACATTCTGTTGGGAAACGATTTGGTCGAGTTGGGGATGATCACGAATAGTCTCCCCATGGTGGCTGTGGCGGTCACCCAATCGCAGGTCACAAAGGGTTCGGCTGTGAGCCCGGTATCCTTGCCGACGGGGAAGCCCAAGGCACGAAGAAAATGGAAGAGTACGAAGGCCTCCTCTGTGGAGGGAGCCCCTGCTCTTCCGGCTGTTCCGACAGCACCCATTGGGACCTATGCTCTGGACGGGCTGGGTCCAGTGTTGAATCCCGTCTCAACTCCTGTGGGAGAAGAGCCAGAAGACTTTCCTGTGGGAGAGGCTCTCAACCCGGAGGATCATCCTGACCTTCAATGCTTGTTAGCTGAAGGGGGACCCTCCCGGGCGGGCTTCTGTAAGGGACAGAGAGAGTGCCACTCTCTCGAGTGTCTAAGGAAACAGGCCCTGTCACAGCCACAAGGAGAATTGCCTAGGACATTCCGAATCTTTTGGGAGGGTGAGCTCCTTGTTAGTGAGCCCACTAAGCCTGAACCTGGTTCCCTCAAGAGGTTGGTGGTACCCCAGGGTTACAGGCCCTTCCTGCTGCAGTTGGCGCATGAGGTCCACTTGGCTGATCATCTTGGTACCAAGAAGACTAAGCAGAGGCTCTCTGCCCATTTCTACTGGCCCCGGATGGGAGTAGAAGTGGAGTCCCACTGCAGGACCTGCGCAACTTGTCAGTTGTCTGGCAAGACTGGAGGCATTGTCATTGCCCCACTGCAGCCATTGCCAGTGGTTGGCACACGGTTTGAGAGGGTGGGCATCGACATCGTTGGTCCCCTTGACCCTCCCACGTAAGGTGGGCATCGGTTCATCCTGGTCTTGGAAGATCATGCCACCAGGTACCCTGAGGCTAAACCCCTTCGGAATGTAACTGCCAAGGTGGTTGCCAGGGCTCTCCTGGGCATTTTCACCCATGTTGGATTCCCTAAGGAGGTTGTCTCTGATAGAGGATCCAACTTCATGTCGAGTTATATGAAAACCATGTGGAAAGAGTGTGGGGTAACCTATAAGTTCTCCACCTCTTACCATCTCCAGACCAATGGTCTGGTTGAGAGATTTAATAAAACTCTCAAAGGCATGCTAGGTGCTTTGGAAGAGCCCCTAAGGAAAAAGTGGGATCTTCTCCTGCCATGCCTGCTGTTTGCCTACAGAGAGGTACCTCGAGAGGGTATTGGTTTCAGCCCCTTTGAGTTACTCTTTGGACATCCCGTGAGGGGGGCCCTTGCCTTAATCAGAGAAGGTTGGGAGGCCACCCCTCCAGGTCCCACATAGCAAGTGGGGGACTATGTGTCAGGCCTCAGACGGAGGATGACACAGATGATGGGTCAGGCAACAGCGAATCTTAAGGCCAGCCAGGAATTGAATAAGTACTGGCATGACCTTAAAGCATCACAAGTGGACTGGACTCCGGGACAGGAGGTCCTCGTGATGGAGCCTACCAAGCCTCGAGCTTTGGCAGATAAGTGGACTGGACCCTTCAGGATAATCTCGAAGATGGGCGACGTCAATTATCTGGTTGACATGGGAGCCTCGGGGGTAGCCCTCAGGTATTCCAAGTTAATAGGCTCAAGCCTTTCCAATGGCGAGCCGAAGTCTCATGTCTCTTGCTAGCTTCAGAGCAAGAAGAGGATGAGAGTGAACATCTTCTTGATTTGCTGCATAGCAACCCTCAGGATGGCTCAGTGAAGGGAGTACATTTCTCTCCCGATCTGACGGTCGAGCAGCAGAAGAGCAGCAGAAGGCCTGCAGGACTTTTCTCCGGCAGTACGCCTCTCAGTTCTTACTGCCACCAGGCCTTACACCGTGCTGTAGGCACGAGATTGACACTGGTGACAGTGTGCCTGTCAAAAGCAGGTGCTACGGTATTTCTGATACAGTCAAGATTCACATCCAGGCTGAGGTCGCCAAGATGTTGGATCTGGGTGTTATTGAACCCTCAACCAGTCCCTGGTCCAGTCCAGTGGTACTTGTCCCCAAGGCAAGTTCCCAGGCCGGTACCAAGGATTGGAGGTTCTGTGTGGACTACCGAGGAGTCAATGCCATCACCAAAACTGACGCTCACTTATTGCCCAGGGCTGATGAGGCCGTGGACACCATATGTCAGGGTACCAGAGGTGCCAGGCAGAAGTACAGACTACCCAGTGTGCGAGGGACTAGTGTTTGGCCCTACAGAAGGCTTCTTCATCCTTTCCATAGGAAGAAACCTTCCAGGACCACATTTCCCAGCACACCCGGCGGCAAGAACTACACTTCACAGGCCACATGGGGTGTGGCGAGCCAGCGCGCATGCGCGAAGCTCCGAACACGGGGCTTGTGCTCAGAACTTCATCGTGAGCGGTCGCATCTTCCAGAGCTCCAGCCTGAGGGGACTACGCGAGGGGCCACGCCCCACAGATCATTCAACCCGGCCCCTCGAGACACTCAGATAAGTGGCGCATGCATGCCCAGCTGGGGGAGAGACGAGTTAAAGGGGAATCACGCGCAGGGGGTTAACGCCCACACACTTAAGCCCCCCTGTGCACGGCTAAGTTAAGTACTTTGCACAGTTGCACTGGATGGCGTTTAATTTAGGAGGCAACGTTAACTTTTGAGTTTCACATTAACCCATGCGAGTGTGGTGAATTAACTGCACTTGCGGTTAATCTTTGTAGGCCACGTGCGGCTCCCGCATGTCACGCCCAGAACCCAAAAACAATGCCTGAGCGTCTTTAACCACGTGCGGTTCTTTTAAACGCACGGATTGACGATCAGGAAACACTGCCGGCTCAAAACAGTACTATTTGAAGCGTTAGGACGTTTCAGCCTTATGAGCCCTGTTCTGGTGTGGGGGTCGGGGGGACAAAGACAAGGCAGGGGCCCCGCGTGGCTTACATACTAATCTCCGTGTTCTGGAGAATGGGACAATGAGCATGCATGTGTGAATGATTGCTGTGTCACTGTAATTCAGAGCTTCAGGGAGCATTGCCTAATTCTTGCTCTTTTTGCAGCGATTGATCGCTTCTGATACAGACCGGACCTGGAGTGCGCAGGCAGGTGGCCAGCACTGAAACCCAGAGCTAAGTGCCCTATTGTTTTGTTTGGAATCACCCCCAAATGGGTGTGGCAATGCATGAGTGAATGTAATGTCATAATTTGGTTTTGAATGACTTTTTCCCTATTCTTCCCGTGTCCTATCCAATATTGTACCCTGCAACCTCAATCCGGTATTCCTACTTCCCCGTACCCATCCAACCAGCGCTCCCTAACCCTCTTTCCCCGCTGGGGTTGCGGATGTCTGCGTAAGCCCTCGCTTGCAGGCGCCAAAACCTCAGAGGGGGTGGTTGGTTCGTGCCACTCCTGCACCTGGACTCCTGGAGCCCTGACACCATAGATGCTGCCAAATTTGTGAGCACCTTTGACCTTACCTCTGGCTATTGGCAAATATCTCTGACGGACCATGCCAAGGAAAATAAGGCGTTCTCAACACCAGAGGGACTCTACCAGTTTAGGCGCATGTCTTTTGGGTTGAAGAATGCCCCTGCCACTTTCCAGAGATTGGTCAACCATGCGCTCAGTGGGCTGGAAGCCTTTTGCGGGGCTTACTTATACGACATTGCCGTCTACAGTTCCACCTGGGAAGAGCATTTGACATATCTGGGTAAAGTGTTGTAGGTCTTAAAGAGGGCTAACCTCACTATCAAGGCCACCAAGTGCCAGATAGCTCAGGGGAAAGTCACGTATCTTGGTCATGAGGTAGGAGGGGGTCAAATCCAACCTCTCCCCAGTAAGGGACAGGATGTACAGGACTGGGAGACTCCCACTACTCAAACCCAGGTGAGAGCCTTTTTGGGCCTCACTGGGTATTATCGTAATTTCATGGCAGACTATGGAACCATAGCTGCACCCCTGACAGCTCTGACTTCACCCAAACAGCCTAGGAAGGTTAATTGTACTGAAGACTGTCAGAGGGCCTTTGATGGCTTGCAAGGAAGTCTGTCTATGGCACTGGTGTTGTGTGCGCCCGATTACAGCAAGCCCTTTATCGTTCAAACTGACACCTGTAACACCGGAATTAGAGCTGTCTTGTCCCAGTTACATGACGAAGAGAACATCTGATCATATTCATCAGTAGACAACTTAAGGGTAGGCAACTTAGGTGGGCTACTGTTGAAAAGGAATGTTTTAGTATAGTTTGGAGCCATTTTGACCCTACCTTACCGGGTCTATTGTAAAGGCCCAAACCGATCATAAGCCCCTTAAGTGGCTCATGCAGATGAAGGGTGAAAACCCGAAAACTGCTCAGGTGGTCCATTAGCCTGCAAGGGCTAGACTTCACCATAGAGCACAGACCCGGGAAGAGTCACGATAATGCAGATGGCCTTTCCAGAAGGTATGTTGACTGTCTGGATGAGGGTGTCTATCTCGTGGGAGATTAGGCACCCTAACCTCAGTCTGGGGGGGCGACTGTGATGTTGGAAATGTATCGGAGGGACAGGGCCTCCGCATCCTTGTCCTTTACTGCTTTTTATCGTGTTCTGTCGTGTTTTCCACGCAGGAGTTCATTTGGGACACCTGGCGGTGCAGCACTCTCTCTCTTGGTTTGGTGAACAGACCCATGGGATACCCTTATGGCACCCGTGGGGAGGGGTGCAACCCTGCGCCCCTAGTGTATGTCTTTGGGCACCTGTGTGTGGCCCACAGAGCAGGGTACGGGCTGGTGGCAGCTCCATGCGGAAATGACTGGTGCCCTGAGCGTCCTCCATTTTGAGATGCCCAGGCCCTGTCATTGGAATCGGTAGATTCCTGATGGAGACAAAATGGCCCCCATGGCCTCTTGCCTTCCATCGCCTGTTACCTTGATCTTCCCGAAGTCCCGGGAAGCCCTGACTCTCTCCCTTCCCCCTGACTGGCTGTTGGGTGGAAGTTCCATATATGGTAGTGTGGGGAAGTGCTGACCAGACTGGCTGGAGCCATCCCAATGACCGTATGTTGTGGGTACGCCTGTGGATGGGACCTGGGTGAATGGAGTGTGTGACGAATACGCATTCTATGTTGAGGGTGTCTAGTATCTGGTGGTTGACACAATGACTGAGACAGCCCTGCACAAAACCGGTATGAATGCAGTATGAAATATTGAATGGCTCGGTACTTGTCCCAATACACATAACTTGTTGTGAGTGTCTGGAGAGAAGTGAATGGCCTGAATTCACTGTGTGCCTGATTGGTTGCCTGCCTGTATGAATGCCCCGTCGTAGTGATTGGATGCTTCAGTGTGACCCAGCGGAATGAATGGGAGATCAACAGTATATCTTGGGACCTCTCACTGCTAGGAATTGTGCTTAGAAGTTTTCAGAGCTGAAGTCCAAACTGCGAAGAGTAACTGGAGTGAAACTGACGCTTGACCTTGAAGCCCTGCTGGAAGAGAAGAATTTCTGTTGCTCTCCTTCACAATCTGAAAGCTGCTGTGTCTCCAAGGACTGACCCAGAGAGGACCTGGTAAGGCGCCCTCTTCCTGAGCTATGAGGGACCATCGTGCACCAGCTGACCTTTGCCAAAGCTCCCTGGTAGACAGACCTTCGACAGGCTGCCGACCCGATACGAGGACTGCTGTGGAACTCCAAAGAGAAGCACCCGGACTGTTGTCCTCCACTGTCGACGACCGCCGTCGCCAACTGGAGCCGCCGTGCTCCCGTTTGCATAAGAACTTCATTGATCCAAGGACGCTCTCGTCCGCATCGTCACCGCTGTATCCTGCTGGAGAAAGTCTGACCGTTGACACGCCGAGGAGCATCTGCCGGTGGGTTTCCCGCCACCCAAAAGACCACAGAGACTCGACGCCCTTGCTGGGCCACAGTTCTTCAAACTCTTTGCGGTTCAAAACTATTGACACCGAGGTGCCCCGCACGCCTCTTCCTTACAGGTCGTTTACGCTTCCCCGTCAACGAGCACTGCTAGGAACGACACGGCCACTTCACCGTCGTAGCGCAACCTGTTCTTCGTCGGACGTTCGATGACCCGTGACTCCTGCCTTAAAGGGAGGGCACTCAAGAAGGGCCGTCGATTCCCCGACGAGGAACGCCAAGGTACTTTGGGGTTGCAGAACTATTGGAAAGTCTAGTGTGAACAATATATGGACTGGGCTTGCATCTTTCTTCTACATGTTGCACAGGTGGGGGGATCTCCACACAGAACTGTGCCTAGGTAGCGGGACCAGTATTCTGCCAATTGTTCAACCATCTTGCTTTCCTTCCTCTCTCTACTGCTGGTTTCCTCTTTATTCTGATCTGTGTGTCATTCTTTCCGTATGCACTTTAATGAGATCTAATAACATTAGTGGTACCACTTTAGAACTTTATATATTTACCATTGCTGATTTTCGGAATACAAAGTGAGTTATCGTGATATTGTATATACCTTCAAATATTAATTACATAAAGACTGTGTTGTAACCGATACAGTGTGTGGACATTCCTTTGTGGGTCCTTGGGGACTACACTGTACTTAAGAACCAGCTTGCATCACCTCCTGAGAAGCTAGGCCTTGATTGCTCGAGCACGATACCAATAATAGAGAATCTTGGCAGGGGTCCTCTGTGCCTCTCCTCTACCATATAGAGAGCGGAAGTAGAGACACCCCCCCACCGGCGTCTTTACAGCCATATACAGTAAGGATGTGAAATTAACTATCGTACTCGGCCTGACATTTCAGATAGTGCAAGAGCTAAGACATAGATGAGGGAGGGGGAGAGTGGGAAGGAAATGGAAACAGACAGGCGACTACCATACTCGGCCTGAGAACATTTCTGGTAGAGCTTGAGAAAAACAAAAGGTGAGGGGTTCCGATGCAGAAAGGGAGGGAAGGAACAAAACATGTGACTATCGTACTAGCTCTGACGACATTTCAGATAGTGCTGGAGGGGCGCAGAAAAAAACAAGCAAAGGGAGTAGACAGACGAGGTTGATATCATACTAGGTCCAGGGACAATTCTGATAGAGTAAGTGCATAGAAGAAAGTAAGGGGCAGAGGGGAGGAGATAGGAAAAGGGGGAAGGTAGAGGAGGCGAGAACAGAGAGTAAGCAGTCAAAAAGAGTGGACAAGCAGGAGGGGAGAGCAAATACAATTGCTGATGTCAATAGTAACACATAATGTTGCAAGCCAGGTTACAAGATGACGATGGGAACAGCATGATTCAGTGCCACCACGAGTACAAGATGCAAAGGAAGTCCAGCATGAGAGTTGAGAAAGGGTGACGTACTGTGAATCAATGAAGTCCATAAAAGTCAAATACAGCATTGGCCACAAGACGGTGATGGTGAAACCAGAATGTATCAGGACAGACTCCTGCAGAAGTAGGCTGGAGGTGGCGTAGTGGGAGCAGGGTAGAAGAATCAAGCAAAACAGGCAACACCTGTGTGCGAGAAGGGTGGGGGTCAAAGGGGAACATCACAGGAGGACAAGAGGGGGTGGGGACAGAGGGAGTAAACACATGTTGGTGCATGCTTACCTGATGTCTGAGCAGGGGGTTGGGCCCTGGGTCCTCCTGGTCCGAACAGGTCCAAACAGGAATTGCCCTTTTCTTCATCTGCCCAAACAGGAATTGCCCTTTTCTTCATCTGCCCAAACAGGAATTACCCTTAATCTGCCCAAATAGGATTTGCCCTTTTCTTCAACTGCCCGAACAGGACTTGCCCTTTTCTTCATCTGCCCTTCGCTTCGGACGCCCGGGCTAGAGACGTCCTTGAAATAAGAGTTAAGAGCAGGAAGGAAGAGGCAGGCTAAGAAGGTGGGTGGTGCTTAGGCCAGGTGACCTAAATCCACTTGAACCTGCTCCCCATCATCCCCTTCATCGTGGTCTAAGTAAGACCAATTCCTAAATAGAGTCTACGAAAGGTAGTCTTGTGAGGACAAAACAATGTTAAGTCCCCCAAATAGAATATCACTTGCTTCTTAGTTTCGACGAATGCCACACCTAGTTATTGGAACAAAAAACTGGTTTTCGTCTTCCTCAGGACAGGTAAAATGATATGACATGAGTATATATTCAGAAGCCTATTAAATAAGGAAATATCGGTGGGGTGTTTCGTTGTTCCTTCGATGCTTTTAGCTACATCCCCAAATCAAATAAAAAACAGAAAACACATAATTAACAAACTTTTAAACTTAAAAAAAAAAAGAAAACTGCCCATCCACAAAGCATCTCTACAACAACTAGAGTTCCATATATAGAATAGAAAAAACAATTCACCATTGTTTCTTCTTGGAAACATTTGGGGGGATAATAGCATCCTCCAGCCAAAAGAAAACCAGACAAAGGCAATTTATCCTTGGAGACATAGAAAACAAGAACTGGGGTTAGAACCCCAATTATGAAACGTGGCATAGACAAAGCACTCGCATAATGAACCACAGTGGTATTCTCTGACCTCTTTCTAGTACCAGATGTCATCAAAAATGTGTCTTGCCAATGGAAGGTCGAATCTCATAACGTCAAGAGTGGTGAAAAAAGGTGAAAAAACCTTGATGACACTTCCCCACCACATTGCACGCCTGAGTGGTGACGGTGCATACATTTATCATTTGGGCAGATAGGCCTCAGGGCTTTGAGTTCTGGTGCACTAAACCCCAGTTCCTCTGTGCTCCTGATGTGTGCTCATGTGGCTCAACATTGGTCTCCTGCTCGAACTACTGACTGCTGCTAAAATGGTGCTAGTGCCAGCAGTTGGCTTCAAGCATAACACACCATCTGAGACCAGGAAGGTGGACGGCCAGATAGCAACATGCAAGTGCCTACATGAGCACGCAGAATGATAAATCGATTTGCCTAAATAGCTTCATGCCAGAATTCATTCTCAAATTTCAGTTTTAGACGTCTACGCAGGAAGTAGGCAAATGGACCTCGTCACTCAAAGAGACAGGCTTTGATCAATTAGGATAGAAGGTCAATAGACTGTTGCTCATATTGTGGCCCACGTTCTGTGATCAATAGCATGGGTAACATATGTGAAAAGGTTCAGTCTCATCCCTTGAATTGTTTGATGTTTAAATTGATCAGTAAAAGCCGGAGCGCCCCAGCGTCGCCGTGTGCTGCTGCAGGAGCCCACCTGCATCCTGCCATGCTGAAGAGGTAAGCTGTAGGCATATTACCTGCTGCCTACAAGCCCCTCGATGTTCTATCTCCCCACGAGCCAGCAATCTGAATAGGAAAGCATTTGTGGCTTCTAATTCTACCTAGTTCAGCTTCAGATGTACCAGCTGAATACATGCCGTGTCTCGAGTGTATTTTGAATCAGATCCCATTGATAAATCACGGGATACACTGCCTTAAGATGGCCGCCGCCTCGAGTGTACCCTGCGGCTGACCCTATCCATATTGCCTGCCTGACTTCCTTGCCTGCATCTACGTGCTGATTGGTTGCTACTGCCTATCTAGGCCAATCATGCTTCACCGGCAGGCGAGATCCGGCCTACAAAGTTATGCCCTAGAAAGAAGGCTCCCTGCTGACGGAGCTGACCGAGCGTGCCGTTCTGTGTGTTGCCCACGGTCCCTAAGCTCTGCCTCTATGTACTTTGATACCTTTATCCAGTTTACTCGATGACCCACATGAAGCTGGCCCGCTCAACTTTACATGGTGAGACTTTTACGCGGCCCATTGTATCACCATACCCTGCACAAACCTTGTCATGAGACCTCCTTCTCCATATTGCCACACTCGTCTGCTAATAGAAAACATCTATAATATAACTCTCCATTACAACTTTCCTGCCTGTACCTGTGCCCACTGTGGATTGCCCACTTTCATTTGCCTGCTCACTCCACTGCCAACCTACTAGCATTAGCCGGTCTGATAGCACAGCGAGTAGAGCGCTCGCTTTGACATCTGTGCAGAGCCTGCTGACACAGGTGAGAATCCCGGCAGGGCCAAACTCATCCTTTCCTCCTTCCGAGGTCGATAAATGAGCACAACACACCGTGGGTAATAATAAGCAGCGCTCAGCTACCTGAGGGTTCGTAGTGCCATATAAATGCTAAATTATTATTATTAGCCCACCCACGTCAGCCTAAGTAAGGTACCCCCAGATACGCCCTTGCAAACTGAACGGCTTAGCACAGACCAACCCATGTGATGCAACCACTGTCCGCCAGACAAAAATCGCTCCCTTAGTGCCTACCGTAAAATCGCATTTGATGGTCATCTAGGACCCTCCTGCTCAATGCTGTATCTAATGCACTCTTACCTGCCTACACATAGCATCCCGTAGAGCACCATCTTGCATAAAAGTAGCCCATAGCCCCTTGCAGCCTACTGCTTGCTAGCCAACATGCGCATATTCAAAATAGCCCACTACTAGACCTGTTCTGGGCCCTCCTGTTGCAATAGCTCACTACTAGACCTGTGCCCCCTCCTGTTGCCTAATGTTTGCTATTATGTGCCAATCTGAAATAGCCCACTGCTAGACCTGTTGTGCGCCCTCCTGTTGCAATAGCTCACTACTAGACCTGTGTGCCCTCCTGTTGCCTATTGTTTGCTACTGTGTGCCAATTTGAAATAGCCCCCGACTAGACTTGTGCCACCTACCCCCTACAATGCGCCTTAATAAGACACAGGCGGCCTCTCTACTGTGCCTTATCATATACACTATGACACTAATCATGTCATCCTCTAACTACGCACCTTGCCCAACTGTGGACAGAAACAACAGACTGCGACCTAGATTACCCCGTCCCTACGAGCCTATATGCTATAGCAACAAGGACTCTAACCCCCAACATAAACCCACATCACGGTACCCTAAGACTTGCCCCAACATAACATACCCTGTAATAATATTACTCAGCCTAAACTCATCCCTATAAAAATTCAAAACACACCTAACGTTACTATATTATCTATTGCACTGATCAATGCCAGATCCTTAGTGGCCCACGCCACTGAAATAGCTGACACCCTCACCTCTGAGAACCTTGACCTCCTAGCAGTCACCGAATCATGGTTGCACAAAGCAGCAGGCACAGCACTCTCTCTAGCTATTCCTAAAAAATATCAATTAATCAGAATGGATAGACTTAACAGCAAAGGAGGTGGTCTAGCCATCAAAGCAAAAAACAACCTTGCACTAAGACTAACAACCCAAGCAACCCTTAAATCATGCAAACTGCTCATAGCCAAACTGCCTACCTCCAACTGCCATACACTAACCATCTACCTAAATAATAGACCTCCAGGCCCCATTGGGACATTCGAGGATGATCTATCCAGCCTCATAGCCAACAACATAAAAGATTCCTCACAAATCCTCTTACTAGGCGACCTAAATTTAGGATTTAATGACCATGACGGCAAACCAGCCCAATCCATAGCCACGATGCTAGCCAAACATGGCCTAATCCAAAAAGTGCTCACGCCAACACACATCAAAGGAAGGACCCTATTACCAAAATCACCCCTCAACACTGGACCGACCACTACCTCGTTGACTTCACATTAACTTTTAATAAGCTAAATACCAAAGAGAAGGTTATGGCACCACCCCTGCTCACCAGAACCAAAAAAACATAACCCCAGATAAACTTCTGCCACTATTATTACCCACCATCAATACTCTCCCTAATCATATGCATCCTGAGATCCTGGTAGAAAGCTATAACAATGCCATGAAAAAAGCACTGGATACTATTGCTCCTCTAAAACTTCAAAAAAGTAAACAACAAGCACACCTAAATGCTTGGTTCACCCCTTACCTAAAAGAATTAAGAATACAAAAAAGGAAACTAGAATCTAAATGGCGTCATACCCCATCTGAAGAAAATAAACTGAAACTTAAACTCTTCGCCAACAACTATAAAAAAGAAATCCTCCTCACAAAAGAAAATCTCTTTAACAAAAGAATTAGTAATGCAAACTCCAACACCAGGGAATTATTCGCTATCCTAAGGGAGCTGCAAACCCCCATGCCCCCACCTGACAACATTTAAAAAGACAAACTATGGTGCACTAGCATACAAAATGCTCCAACAAACAAAATTAAAATGCTCCAAACCATAATCTCCCTAAAAAAAGACACTCTAACTTCCAATGACACACCACCTACCGCCAGCCCCTTAACAAGGAACCTACCAGGCCCTGGCCCGTTCAAATTTGCCAAAATCTCCAATCTAGAAACGGAGAGGATCATCGCATCCCTCAAACCGTCCAACTGAAAGGGTGACAGCTGTCCAGAACAGCTAATTAAGGATGCTGCAAGGGACTCAGCCCCCTTCATAACCAAACTGATCAATGCATCCTTCTCCTCCAATACTGCAAGCAACCTAAAAGAGTCTTGGGTCTTACCCCTGCTCAAGAAGCAAACGCTAGACCCCGCAATTCCCACTAACTGTAGGCCCATCACCACAGTACCATTCCTTCTTAAAATAATTGACAGAGTAGCATACCTACAAATCCAGCACTATCTTGAAACTAATCAACTACTAGGCACCCTCTAATCATGTTTCAGTCCGCAGCAATGCACAAAGACAGCCTTAATTGATCTCAAAGTATAGATTGACAAACTTAACGACAAAGGAAACACCACCATGTTACTTCTCCTTGATCTGTCGGCGGCCTTTGATCTGGTAGATCACACAGTCCCATGAGAACACCTGGCTTAGGCGGCCCACTTTTCAAACGAGGCCATAGCCTGGATCCAATCATTTCTGGATAACCGCACAATAAGAGTCTTCTCCACAATGGCATCAGCAGACCCTATCAAAATAACCTGCAGTGTACCCTGAGGTTCTTGCATTTCGCCAACTCTGTACAACATTTTTACCAAGCCCCTATTTGACAAATTGGACAGACTGGGTATCACCTACACTAATTATGCAGATGATATTCAGATCCTCATTCCCCTTTCGGGCAATTTCGACTCTAATACGGCCTTGGTACTTAAAATATATCTCATCATTCAGGCATGGATGGCCACGCATGGCCTATGCCTGAATGATGATAAAACTGAAATCATGCTGCTTGGCTCTGCTACTGACCTAAGAAAACTCAACCCCAATTACTCGGCATTAAATATTGACGGCAACGTCATCACAGTTGCCAAAACAGTGAAAACACTAGGCTTCCACCTCGACTCAGCCCTAACACTAAAGAAACAAGTGAACTCTCTAGCATCCTCTACGGCCTTTACGTGCAAGCTTATCAGCGTATGTAGAGCCTTTCTCACCCAAGCCAGCTGCATCATCATTGCCAACGCCATAATACTCTCCAAACTTGACTACTGCAATGCTCTGTATTTGGGAGCCAACAGATACATGATTGACAAGATTCAAATATTGCAAAATAATGCCCATAGGACGGCCCTCAATTTACCCTCTAAAAAACACATCTCTAACAAAAGAAGAGAACACAAATGGCTCAAAATCTGTGACAGAATATCACTAGAGACAGCCTCACTTACCTTTAAATGTCTTAATAACGCTGCCCCTCCCTATCTGACAGCAAGAATAGTGAGAAAAACATCACCACAAAACGCCTCACCAGAACCGCCAACTCCTACTGCCTACAGGTACCAAAATTCAGACTAAAAAAAACAGGTGGGAGCAGCTTCCCAGTTAAGGCAGCCCAATACTGCAACGCTCTCCCACTTGACGTCAGAACAGACCAATCTTACTACAGCTCAAGAAGGAACATCCACACTTGGCTACATTCTAATGACCCCCAAGATTAACCTATGGTTTAATCAACACCAATCAATCGGCTTGTACATATGTATATTACTAACTGTTTTCACTGCTGTATATATGTATTCTCACTGTTGTATATATGTATTCTCTTAAACTGCTCGATCCTAATGTAATGTATCATATGTATACCCTGCCTTGTACCTAAGCTTTTAAGTAATCATATTTTCCTGCTCTCTGTAGCGCCCTGTTACCTTTGGGTCTGGTGCGCCATACAAATTCAATGAACAAACAAACAATATAGGCATTGGATTTGTAAAGAGTTCATAAGACATATCAAAGGTCCTTAGAAAATTGTGGTGCTGCAGTCAGAGCTATTTTATGAGATATAGAAAAGCATTTGATAGAGCCAACTGGATAGTTATTGGCAAAGTCCTTAACAGGATGGGATAAAAGAGGGCATGTATAAACCTGGTGAACGCCTTGTATTGCAAACCAGAAGCACATGTTCTGACCAATGTAATATTTCAGATTGCGGGAACAAATTAAAGGAAAATACAAAAAAGAAGTGATAAACATTATCTTTACACAAATAGGCAGCAAAGATCAAAATAAATTGGTAAACAAGCATACTAGGCGTTGGCGTTAAAAAGTGACCTGTCCAGGAATCCATGAGCAGAAGAAGGTTTTAGGAAAATGTTTCATGTGCAAGACCAGTCAAGCTCTCATAAGATGATTCACACTATGTACTAATATGGATATTTGGTCGAAATCTCCAAAGGAAACCCTCTTAAGCTAACATGCATTGATCCATTTTGTCCTGCGTTCATGAGTGGTGAATATACGCATCCGTGGAGTGCTGGGAAATATCTCCAGGTTAGAGAAAGTTTACTGAGATATAAAGTGGAGACTTCCTCTGCCTCCTCTGGGTCTTTTAAATGGTATGTTAAGGTCAGAGGAGATTTCCACTGTACCTAGTCTCTACTTTCTACACTAATCACATCCCTAGGAGCAGATGTAGTGATTTTGGCACAAACATGTATGTGCTCGTTCCATCCGCAAGGCATGACTTGTTTACTTGCACTTCAAAAGCAGGTTATTAGGCTCTCTATGTCTTCCAATTTTATCTGCAAAAAAGTTTCAATGGAAGCATTGTTTCTACTCTAGTTACCCAAGATGGTCAATTGTGGTAGCTATTTATAGGCATACTTTCACAGATGAAATGATTTGATTTGTTTGGCAAAATAGATAGGATAGTGTCATATCAAACACCAAGAGAAAGTAAAGGTGATACTGAAAAGCCTTCAATGAAATATGACCACTTCCTCAGGGCAGATTCCCATGCCATCATCTCTTAGGACATGTTTGGTTTATCGTATCTATGGCTTCCACATCCATCTCCTCAGTAACTAGGAGGGCTTGCTGGGGTCATGGATGTCCACGTCCTCACCAGTGATGCTTAAGCAAAAGTAAAAACGAAATACAAATCTGTCTTGGTCCACCCAAAAATGAATAGTCCACCCTGAACTGCTTGGTCACACCACTTCTGCACAAGACCACAAGCAATCCCAGGAGAATATGTTGGATTCAAAAGTAAGTCAAAGCCTTTGCCGCAAGTGGTATGGGTTTGTCCCGAATGGAATGAAGAAGCTAGAATCAAAGTCCTTCATTGGCCTTCCAAAACCACAAATTTAAGGAAACATCTCTATTATCTACAAGATGTCTACATGCGAAGTTGAGGGTACGACAATCATTTGTGGCTTATGTACTAACTATTCCTTCCCAATCAAAGATAGAATTACCCTCTGCCCCTAATGATGTGCAAAGAGACCATGCTCGGATGTTCGGGTATCATTATCCCACTGCATACAATATGACAATAAGAGGCCCACCATTCAAGACCCCAAAATGTAGAATACAATCCTCTGGAATGAGGAACTGAAAGCGAGAAAGAAAGGGAGAGGAATAAAGGGACAGAGCAGAGACACACAGAGATAGACACACACAGGGAAAGAGAGACACAGAGACTCAGGGAGAGGGAGACAGACATTGACCCGTAGAGAGAGGGAGACATGCAAAGAGATGGAGGGAGAGGAAGACAGGCACAGAGACACAGATAGAGGTGGGATACAGATACACAGAGAGAGGGAGACACAGGGGGAGCATAGGCAAGGAGGCCAGGAGAGAGAAGCAGGGGGAGCAGAGGCAGAGAGGTCAGGAGACCCAATTGTGGAAAAATAGAGCAGGTTGGGGAGGAAAGAACCAGGAGAGAAGGATAACGCCAGACAGGGGAAGGGTACCTACTAGAAGGGCCTCTGCAGCCTCTGCCCCGAACCCACATGGATAGCAAACAACCAAAAATAGGGCCCAGTCTACTCTCCACAGGCTTATATAAGGCTGTTGCTCACACCCACTCTAGGGCCAGCCCCTCACCTAGGAACACATGTGTTGCCAGGGACAGGTTTTGTGTGGTTTTCCAGGGGAGATGAGATGCAGGGTTGGGCATACATTTTCAGATAATTGCAGGGTGGAGGATAAGTGTACTTCTAGAGACCACCCCCACCCATTCCCACAATAGGGGAAACTAAATTATTTGTGATTCTCAGGTCAGGGAAGTTGAAATTATAAAGTGTGGGGCAGTTGGGGCCCAGAGGGGAGGTTAATTTTCCGGCGTAGGACAAGGAAACTCGTTTTGCAGGGCTCAGGGAGGACAGGACAAAAGTGGGTATGGATATTACAGAGTAGGACAAGTGGGTAAAAAGGTCAGGCCAGATTGTTGGCTCTGGAATTCTGGTAGCTGGGTGGGGAACAGGTTTTTCAACAGGGATAACTGGTTTTCTTTGGAGCCTTTCCCTGGGCTGGAGGAATTCTACAACCCCTCCACCCCCATCCCCACATACTCCAGGTGCAGGGGAGAGAGCGGACTAAACTCAATGGCAGAGACTAGCCAGGCAGGGTCACCCACAAGCACACTAAAGACACCTTGTCAATTATGGATGATGTCCAGTGTGCCAGAAACAAAATACGCACACAGGGGAACATGCAAGCACTTGGGCATAAACAGAACAACAACTGTAGTCAGGGGCATATATACAGTTATATGTAGTGCAAGGTGAAAAATATGTTTGAGAAACATGAAAGTCACACATAGACATTTACACAGCCCCCCTCTGGTCTCGAAAGGGGGCACATCAGCTGTGCTGGGTACCAGCATCACACCTCGATCTGGGTGAATCTGTAAACTTCTTGGTTTAGGGAGTCTGGATTCCAGGATGTGAGGGGGATATGAGCCATGGTCAAGTAGGGTCCAGGGGTTTGTCAACAGTTTGATATGAGGGACCAGAGTACTTTGCAGATGACAATCAGTGCAAGCAACCCCCAACAGTATGCCGGATATATGAAAGGAGTGTTCCCCAAATGGAGCTAAACCAGTCTTTTATTCAACCTAGAAAGTCTTTGGCTGTATCCTTGGGAATGGCCCCCAGGAAGTGAAGTGAGTGGCATCAGAGGAGTCTGCAACACATACACACTGCTCCAATCCAACAAGCGCACCCGCTCCGGCATTGGGAAGCCAAAGTCATTTTGTGGTTTTGAGAGCCAGTTTTCTCAACTCCTTCTGCTCGGCGGCCAATGTTCGCAGTGAGACAGCAGTTTATTCCCCATCACTTTGAGAATTGCTTGCCACTAATATTTAGCCATACCTACTCTCATGGCACCCACCTTGGGTATTAATGCGTGCCATACAGCTGTGAGTACATCAGAGGAGTGTAGGTGTTTATTATTTCATGGGCATGTTGTAGGTGATGGCATTTTGGATTTTTCCAGAAAGTCTTTCTTTGGTTACCCTTATGGTTGGTACCACATGGTCCAGGATGCAGCTTCCACTCCAGACTTTATGCAGCTGCTTGTAGTTCTTGCTACCACATATCGAGAATACTTTTTGAGGTGCCAACCAGGTGTCTCTTGGCTGGCACTCAGGCAAGGGTATCTTCCATACCTGGCAGGCAATGTAAGGCAGAAGGTGGTTTTCAAGGGAGAGGATGTCCAGTTTTCTGCATAGCCTGGGGCGCTCTTGCGACCGGAGCACTGTGGACTGGCATCTGGTGGTGGGGCCCACATTTCCTGCCCCTTCTCTTTTCCACTTGAAGCACACAGGAAAAGTGTCCTTGTACCGTATCATTAGAGACACTTTTTCCAGGTGTGCACTGAGCTTCCCGGGATGGCGGAGGAGACCCTGGCAGGTACACATTGGAGCTGGAACTCTGCACCATGACAGGGTGGCATATAGGGCACAGATCCAAGAGTTTGCAGGCCACCAACTGGCAGATCTGAACGTAGTCTGTTAATGCAGGAGGGAGCAGCAGATGGAGCAGAGCAAGTGTGAATAACTGGGTAATGGCAGACATTACGGATTGTCTTTGGGGCCCCACAGGGAACAAGAATACCTGCTTAGGGCAGAGTGTGTGCAGATGAGTCCGTGTCTCTCTGTCCTCAAAGTCCTTCTGGAAAAAAGTTCACTAGATCCAGGGGGAAGCAGAGATCTCACAAGAAAGCAAGCTCGAAAGAACACAAAGCTGGTACATAAAAAAAGAAGATGGCATAGTGCAAAAATGAAAGATGAAAGGAAGGCTAGTAAGCTGGAACAGAAAATGTTAAATAAAATACACTTATAACAAAATGACGTTGGTACACTTTAGCCATGTGATGGTTACATTGAGATACTAGATGGCATTCAGAAGCAGATCTGTTACTCCTCAAAAGCAGGATGAACTTCAAAAATATAATACTCCAGATCTCGCAATTCACAAAAGCAAAAAAAAAAGGAAAAATATTTGCTTTGAAAAGAGATGAAGCTTGAAACAAAATCCAAAATTAAAAAAGAAAAATAAATCAATTACATAAAATATTAAAATTTAAAATTATGTAAAAAATGTTGAAAATATATAATTTGAAAATGCTTAAATGTACATTTTTTATTGTAATGCAAGAACAAAATCCAAAATTAAAAGGGAAAATGATAATAAAAAATATTAACATTTAAAATTATGAAAATACAACAAAAAAGTTACAAATTTCAAAAAGTATGCGAAACATAAAAAAATACTAAATGTTCACTGTCAAAACACTAAAGTCCAACAAAATCACAGTTCAAGGGACCACGGTCCAAGAAAATATCTGATAAGACTGTTTCTTTGCTGGCAGGGTTTCTGAGTGGGGTTGAGGGCAGATTTTGGAGAAAAATAGTCCATGCTCTGGTGTGCAGTGTCCTAGGTCTCCCTTCTGTACTAGACCTAATCTTGTCTGACCTGGCACAGGTTGTGCCTAGCTGACCTGGCGGGAGGTCTGTTTCATGACTTAAGTAAGGTGTTTGAAATATGCCAGAACTGAATCATCAGTCAGTGCCAAAAGCAACCTGGTCACAGAGGGAGGAGCCGTAGCTGGCAGGGGCATTGTTCATGCCATCATGATCTCAAATAGAGAGAATCCAGCAAAGTGGCTGGCCATACCTCTCATGTAAATGAGGGCAAGGTGTTCCCCATTCCTCCTTTCCCTTTTCCCCATGCTTTGTGTCTTAATTCGTCCCTAAGGTAGCTTGCGCTGTGTGAAGCAATAGTATCAGTTTTGCTACAGGATCTTGTATGGGAGAATTCGGGAGAATACACCTGGGACACAGAACTCGCAACAGTACACAGGCAAGAGGTTAGGGCAACAGCAATGATACTGGCACCTTACATGGGAGGCCCTCTATTCCTACAGCCCTGACAGTCTGGCCAGACACTGGGGCATGTGGGAACTCCTCCAGCCTCAGTGTGCTGAAAGTGGCTCATGTGTCCACCAGCATCCTGGCATACTTGTCTCCTACCCGTACTGTCACATAGTGCCACTGGATGGGAAAAGGGTGGCTAGGGCAAGGAGTTGGGCTGCTAGGTGTACATCGTCTGGGTCCAGTTCTCATCAAGCTTGACTCTGGCCTGGCTGCTGGGGCCAGGTTTGCAAGGCGGTGTCAAAAAATACACCCTGGCTGTTTCAACTACTGGCTGGGAGATGAGAGGCATTGGTCTTGGATCCCACTTGGGGTTCTGGGCCTTTACCGGCATTGTGATCTGGGGGTATATGCTGAGCGGGGAGCTTAAAAGGCCCAGGTGGGCATGGTGCAGGCAGCTGCGATTTGCTCTGAGCAGAAAGGCTGTGGCCTTGTTCTGCTGATGCTGAATCTGCTGAGGACAGTTGTACTTCCAGTGGATTTATTCCTTACAATAGGCGCTGGTCCTGATGCACGCAGTGATCTAACTGGGATGGGCGCCAGGCTGGGGGTGGACACTGGCTTGAGACATGCTAAGGCATGTACAGAGTGCTCTGATAGCCCCAGTACTGGGGGTTCAGAGGGGGCATCTGGGAGAGGTGAATGATTCCTCTTCTTCCTCCCCAATGAAATTCGTGCTGTCCTCTAGAAGTTCCACACTGACCCCCATTAAACCCCCATTAGCTGACAGTACAGGGCCTGAAACAGCAGGGGCATACACCCAAGGGGCAGGGACTAGGAAGGGAGCAGAATAGCTGGGTAGGGGAGCAAGCGCAGAAAAATCTAGGATGTCCTCTGGGGCAGAAGGGGTCACTGAGGGCAACACTGGGAGCAGGTGGGGGGTCACACCCATAAATGGGGTAGGTAATTTCTAATTTTCTCTAGATTAGGCTGTCTGTTCTAGCTTCCTCCTAGGGTCACTTGTTGTTCCAGCCTCTTCTTCCTTGAAACACTGTGCAGGGACCATAACGTTTAGGCCTCCCACTGGCTAACTGCTGACTTCTCTTTCTCCCTTTTAAGAACCTCACACACCACAGCTAGGTGAGTCGCATCAAAGGCGCCTTCTAGGGGCCAGACCAGTAGGTTCTGATGCTTGGTCTGTTTATGCCATACTGGCATCCATCTGACAATGTCTGAGCCATGCACTGTAGCCATGAGTGCCAGAGGGGAATCAGGGGAAGGATCACTCCCTGGCTTGCAGAATTTCCCATTCTTAGAGGCAAAAAGATGTTGCACACAAACTAAGACGTCTTGACAAATACTAAATCACTACAGGAGTAGGCTCGCACCACTGAGTGCCTTCTATACAGGTCTGTCATCCAGGGTTACTCACAATCACTAACAGGCCCTCACAGATACACACTCTGAGGTGCTCAACTAGGGAAGGGATTGGATGATAAACTGTTGCAAGTCAGGAGTCACAGTAATGCCCAGCTACTGGTCCACTTCCAAAAGGAGTGTTAAGCAGAATTCCCAGGCATCTCTGGAAAACTACTCAGTTTCAGGCAGGCAGGCACTCTGCACAAACGATTTCCAAGCAAAGATGATCTCTAGAGGCCCACTCACATGCTCCGAAATAAATACACGGCTCTCGCGGCCAGGACATAGACACAATAAAAATAGGTGTGTGAGGTTGTGCCCTCTACTAGCCTTTTTAACTCTGAGTGTCTAGGAGACTAGTTTAGTACAGACTAGGTGGCTCTAGTACTAGCAAACTGAATTAGGTGCTTTGATGTGGTGAGGGCTCCAGCTGCCCAGCAAAGCAAAATGAAGGGTGCCAAATGTATAGTCCACAGAGGTATCTAGGGTGGAATTACCATAAAGATGCCACCTCACCCGTGAGTGAGGGCTCCAGCCAACCAGACAAGCCAAGTGAGGGATATCAGGGCACTCTCCACAAAGGTATCTACACAGGTATCTACACAAGGACTTGTTATTAAGATGCCACCTCACCTCTCTTTGTACCCAGATTCAGGCAGACTAGTAAATTGAATTAAGCAACTTGTGGTCTGCTGTAAAACAAGGCTCTAGGTGGATTGGTCCCTAAAGTGAGCAATGAGCTGCAGCTGCCTCTGTTCACCCTCCAGTGAGGGCCTAGAAGGTGAGATAGTTGTGGGGTAGGTGACTCCCCTCACCTGAGGAACTCTGTGTTAAAACCGAACACCAGAAAACATTAAGGGTTGACAACTGAAGGCTTTGACTAGTTGGGTAGATTATCTGGAAAGGTACACCCTACAATTTGCCAGTACAATTGTTGATGGTGTGTAGGTGTGCAGATCCTCCTCTGACAGTGCCAATGCGCCAGCGCCTTGCCACTGTGGAAGTGGGACCTGGGTTGTCTGGATGAGTACACTCCCTTACGCTCAATATTACCACCCCCTACAGAGGCTAGGAGCCCTCCCCTCAAGCTACACGCTAGTAGTGTCAGTGTCTGTGACTGATACCTAATTTGTTATCTTACTACTGGATCCAGCAGCCACGCACAGGTAGAGCAGGCAGCTCTCACGGCAGGAACGCCTCTTCTCTGGGACTAGTCTGTAGATTCTAAAAGAGGGAAAATGAACAGAGAGAAAATGGACAGAGGAGAGGTGAGCAGGCTGCAGAACAGAGGTGAGTTTACTCAGAGAAGGTGCAGACTTTAAGGTACTATTTGGGTCACCAGGGACCTAGGCCTGGTTCTGGATCTGAGTCACTGCACCAGAAAACTGTGGAAGTGGGAGGCAGGACAAAATGGGGGAGGCCGTGTGGGAGACCCCAGTCAGGGCGACTGTTTTGGGCCAGGGAGTCAACAGACATGGTGGGGGTGCGTTGTGTACGCAGACAGACTGGCTCCCCTCTGGCAATAACAGGCAGGCTGCACTGAAAAGTGGAAACCCAATGAAGGCACCAAAGTCTTTGTAGAAACCAGGAACAGATTTATTACAGGAAGAGGGGTACACTCATTGCCAGCAGGATAACTTAGACACACTGGACTAGCTAGGCAAACCCACTGGCATAGAACCCGGGGCCTGGGGAGTACCCTTGGATGCAGGGGGAGGGACACAGAGGGAGAAAGGAAGGGTTGGAGAGGGAGCTGGAGCGGGAGCTGCTAGAGATGGTGAGGGGGAAAAGGGAGAGAAAGGGAGAAAGAAAGAAGGGGAGAGAGAGGGAATTGGAGAGAGAAAGAAGGGTAGAGGAAAAAAGGGAGAGAGCAGAGAGGAACAGAGAGAGACACACATGTAGAGAGAGACACAGGGAGAGTGAGACAGGCATAGAGACACAGGGAGATGGAGAAAGGCACAGAGACATAGTGGAGGGGGCGGGATGCAGAGATGCTGGGATAGGGAGGCAAGCAGAGGAGCAGAGACAGAGAGGCCAGGAGAAAGAAGCAAGGGAAAGGAGAGAGGTCAGGAGACCCACTGGTGGAAAAATAGACCGGGTTGCGGAGGGAGGGAACCAGGGCAGAAGGATAAGGCCAGACAGGGGCAAGGGTGCCTGCTAGAAGAGCCTCTGCAGCCTCTGCCCCAACCCAAATGGTCAACACAGCACACCACCAACAACCAAAAAGAGAGAGAAACCAGTTCTCTCCCCACAGGCTTATATAAGGCTGTTTGTGTCTGCCAACTCCAGGGTCAGCCCCCCACCCAGGAACACAACATGTGTTGCCAGGGACACGTTGTGTGTGGTTTCCAGGGGAGATAGGATGCATGGTTGGGTGCACATTTTCAGGTAATTCATGTTAATGTTAAAGGATATTTGTACCGTGCACTATCACCACCAAAGTGGTCCCCTGGCACTCTGGTGGCTCTGAAAAAAGGGAAGGAGGGGGGGGGGCAAGTTAGCGGGAATAAGCTGGAAAAGTGCAAGAGAGCAGTGATGTGCTGTTGATGGGCTCAGCCCGGTGGGTCAGTTGGCTGGGCTTGGGGTGCTTTCCGTTCGGTAGCCGTCGTGTACTGTTGTGCGAGTCTATGTGTGTTTTGTTTTGTTGTTGCAATGTAGTGACGTTTGTGTGGTTTGTTGTGCTATAGAGTTATGATTGTGTTTGTTTAGAGTTTGAAAGACGTATGCAGAAGAGTGGGATTGTTAGTCAGTTGGTTATTGATTCACGATTGTACGCTTGGTCCAAGCTCGGTGAATCGCACGACAATCATTGACTCACATTTCTATATAGATGTTGTGCGGACTAAACTTAAGAATTCCATCTAAGTGTGGCACATGCTAACATTCACAGTTAGCATTCATAAGTGAGCAACCGGATAAGCGCAGTAAGAACCCTTTGAATAGAATGAATATTCTTGCAATTTGTGCAAAGATTCCTGCCTTAAGAATTCTGAAATCACGTGATTGCGACTTTGTGCAGCCTATCAAGTGCCAGTTTGGTGCGATTTTCTAGAATTCATTGTGTGCTTCCTGCGACTGCTTTACTTATTCATACACAGGAGGACTCGATTAACTTTCTGGGTTACGAATTGGCCATACATATCCCTGAAATGCTGATATCTAACACATGTGAACATTGTGGAATAGTGAAAGAGAACAAAACAAAACAAAACAAATACAGCTACTACCACTACTACTGAACCAGCAAGGGATACAGAAAATCAAGCTGGGTGGAAATGGTTGAAGAAGCCAATTGGGAAGTTGGAGGAATCTGAGCCATGAGTTCTGGAAGTAATTACGTGGAACGCTAGAGGACATTCTCATTTCTTGAAAATGGACGGCTCCCTTAGCTCCCTAGTTAAAACACTATATTCTTACTTCAGGAAACATGGCTCACTGCTGATTACCACAATGACACTCATCAAATTGTTCAGCATCACACCAAAAAAGGACCCAAAGGGCGTCCTTATGGCGTTCTCATGACGGCTGTCTCCCATGATTACCATGCCACTGAATTTGCTATTGCAACTGTTAATGATTGTGTATTGGCTGTGGAAATCAAAGCTAAATTGGGAGTGCAGCCCCCTAATATGCTATTTGTTAACTTCTATGATTCCCCCTCTAGAACATCCTCGAATAATATCTATGAGAGTCTCAATGAGATTCTGACCAACTGGTTATTGATTTGTGGTAATGGGATGGTTATACTTGGGGGTGATCTTAATGCTTATTGTGGGGTCTCTACTATGAAGATAACATTCGATAATATCTCTCAAACTAATGTCATGCTTAGGAATAAGTGTAATGATAGAGGGCGTGCATGGTCTAATTTTTGTCAAGATTGGGAGATATGGCCTTTGAATGGCAGGACGTTAAGTGACAACCCCGGTAAGTGTACCTGGTTTGCTAGTAACGAATCTGCCACTTTAGATTACCTATGTGGTAATATCCCTGCCCTCTCCCATATCTGTGATCTTGAAGACTTTCCTACTCTCTTCAGTGATCACTCCCTTGTTAAATTGAAACTAGATTTACCCACAGCCAGCCATTCAGATCATGGTCCCACTAACCTTGGGGTTTCCAATTCTGGTAACAAAATAAAATGGAATACCTTCAAGGTAAAGAGAATTAACAAAAGAATGTATTCTCTACTTTCTACCAACTCCTCTTTGAATAGTAATAATATTGAATCCAGGATTAAGCAATGGACCACAGAGGTTGCCGCCACTCCTGGTATTCCGATCATTGCCAATGGTAAACAGCATAAATCAGTTTATGATAGAGAATTGGTGATAGTGAGGTGTGTTCATCGCTGTGAACTACGGAAACTAAAGAAACTCCCAATTCCTTGGGACCAATACTTACTCCACAGGAAAAAACTAATCAATGTATATAGTGGTTGGTGTAAACGTCACCGCATTGGAAATATCAATGTAAATTGGCAAATGTTAATTAACACCATGCAGAAAGGTGATAGTAGATCTATTTGGAGACTACTTAATAAAATCAAAATGGAATGACTTGCCCCAACCACTAAATGCTATTGGTGAATCGATATGGGTCAGACATTTGACTGATTCCATGTATGATGCCTCCATTATTGAACCAGTCTTTCATTCTGAGGGTCCCTGGCCTTTAAAATTCACTAGAAGTGATATCATGAGAATAATTGTTAAACTTAACAATTCCAGGGCCCCCGGTTCTAATGGTCTTGCCTCATGTGTTGTCAAAAATGACCCCATTGCCTGGTCTAGCATTTTAGTGGCCCTCTTCTCTAAGGTATGCCACGAAAGACTTAACCCTGAGTCATGATCCAAATTTTTACTAATTCCTGTGTATAAAGCAGGTTCCCGTAAGCTTCCAGTGAACTATCAGATACTTTCCATACTTGACACCACCAGTAGGATCCTTGCTTCTATAGCATTGACTCATTTGCAATCTTTGGTTGATACTAACCCGATTCTCCATCCATTTCAATTGGGCTTTCTGTCTGGTTGCTGTACAATTGACAACATCCGACCTCTTGATATTGACAACATCTGACCTCTTGATGCTATCATGTCTAAGGCCAAACATAGTTCCAACCCGTTCTTTTAGGTAACCTACGTTGACTTTAGTAGTGCCTTTCATAGAGTCAATGGCAATAACCTACGGGAGATTATGCGTGAGCATAAATGTCTGTGATGGGTGTTGGGAATCATTGGCAAACTTCACCACAATACCACCGCTTGCTTACGCTTAGACAATGAAGGTAGACTCACCAAGCCAATAAAGCTTAATAAAGGAGTCAAGCAAGGCTGCGTATTAGCAGCACTGCTTTTCAACCTTTATACTGCTCAATTAATACGATGATCAGAGAGCCGTGCCAATTGTGCTGCGCAATTCTCTAACATTGCGTTCATTGCCTTACTCTATGCAGATGACTTTGTGGTTATCGATCATACCATCTCGGGAATGAAAGCCACCTTAGGAGTAACTGTTTTCTTTTTCTGTTGAACATGACATGATAGTTAAAGACCCAAACTATGTTTATCTCCTCCAAGAAGGTAAACAGACCAACTGTGAATATTAGCTGAGGCATTATTGAATGCACAGATGTTTATAAATATCTTGGCGTGGACATGGATAGCAAACCTGGGTATTTACCCTTGATAGAGTCTCAAAATAAGCGAGCTAAATTAATCACTGATAGCTTGTAAACATGTTATTCAATATGCTGGCTACACTCTTAAGGGTATTTTATTGCTGTACAGACAATGGTTTGTCCCCGCATTGACATATGGCCTTGAAGCTCTCACTCTTGAAAATCTTTCATGGTTGGATCAAATTGAAGGCTTTTTTTGGTGGTCTCTACTGGGCCTCCCTACATCATGCCCTATCCAATATATAAGAGCGGAATTCGGTCTAACATCCCTTAGAGCCCTAGTTATACTTCAAAGAGATCTCCTTCCTCTTCGAGCCTTCTGCCACCCCACTAGTGAGTTGCTTCATGCCATTGGCCAAAATGTCATAGCTGTAAAAACGGGAACTGTACTGATCAATGCAGATGATGCCATGTGTATTAAGTCCTACTTAACCCTGAATTGGTTAACTGAGAGATCCTCCTGTGGCAGATACAAAGCTATTAAAAGGACCTTTAAGTGTAAATCCTGTCTTAAAGATTGGCAAGCTACTATCAGTCATTTGAGTGACCTCAAAAAATATATGCATCTTGCTGGAATCGTCTACAGGTACTGCTGTCCTCAGCTGTACCTGTTAAGGTGCCCTTGCCCTGAGGTGCGAAGATTTCGCCTCCAGATGCGTATCAACCAACTACCAGTTAGAGCCACTCATGGCTCACAATGGAAACTTGCATACGAACAACGCATGTGTCGCATATGTGCAGTGGAGAGTAATCTGGAGACGCACTAACATGTGCTTACTGCATGCCCCAAAATGGAGCGCCTATATAGAGCCTGGCATAGTTGCTTCTATCATTCGTTCGAACGGATAGCTATAACCTTTTTTTGGAGCCTGTGTCTTAATACCTCCTCAAACCCTAATCATTGTCTTGTACAATGTTTGGACTGTAGCACATCAAATGATGTCTCTTGGTGGTAGTTGATGTACAAGGTCAATTGGTGTAATCGGTAATGATGTATCTGATGGGGTATGTTTGTTCTTACAGTGATATTTGCTTTTGCTATGAATTTGTGGAAAGCTTTATCAAATTTTTGACATTGTAAACAAATAGTAGGAAGTGTGATTACTCTCGCTGTTGTATGCTGCTTACAGCTAAAGGTTACGTTTTAGCATGAGCTTTGGTAGTGTATGATTAGGTTCATTTAGAATGTCTTTTTTTAATCTATATTTATATCTAAATGATGAATTGTTGAGTTGAAGTTGTATGTGCACTTGTGTGTAATGTTATAAAAGTTCTTTTGGACTAATAAACAACAATAATAATTTTTTTAAAATTATATTAAACACCATTCAGGTATGTTACAAGTATTCCTTAAGAAAAAGGATGCAGATTTCTGGGCAGTGACAAATCATAGAAACAGGGTTGGGGGTGCACTACTTACTAGGTAGAAACAAAATGTATTTAGTCTGTTAGAAAGATTAAATGTCATTTCAGGTGCTCTTGGTAACAGTATCCCTGGGTAAAGGGATATAAATAGACAAGTGACACAAAAATATTCCTACGCTAATCAGGGAAAGAACCAAGGCATTCCAATGGGACATCTCCCTATATTGATTTGATCATTCATAAATGTAGATATACCATAGTTCAAAGAAAAACAATTAGTCACAATTCATGAACAGAAAGTAATATATTAAATAAGGTAGTCCATAACACTCATCTGTGAATGTTAACTTAGGGTTACAACAAAATGGTAAGGCCAAGTAGCGACCTGATAATGTTTTGTGTCCGATGACACCACGATAAGCGCTGTCTGTGCGTATCTGTCTATGTTCAACGTTTTGGAGGGCTAAGAAAAGGGTAGCATTACCAGCCAATTAAAAAAAAACACTTGTATCACACTAACAAAACAGGTATGAAGACAAGAGGTGTTAAGGAGATTAAGGAGATCAAAGACTCACTGTTCTTGGATTCATGGTGCCAGATAGATAAATGTCAATTTGTACGGTGTAACCCACTCCAGTGGATATGTTATCTGCTTTAACGCACGACAGAGAAATATGCCGGAAAAAAGGAAGCGTGGGTCATTCCCTCCGATCCTCGAAATAATACTGCACTAGTGTCCTCAAAGAGCAAGGTCAAACAATTCAATGCTTACTAGTTGGTATGCGTTAAGTAGTCTTGTGTTTACCTGCTTTTCACGAACAGATGGGCTGGAGAGGGGCGGAAGCAGCTATGGCCACCAGAGCCCAACTTTCTTTATACCGAACATTGCATAAGACATTGCAGTCAAATTTATGCAGAACCGAAGAACATATTTAAAGATTCACAGTGTACTCACTACAGATGATCTCTTAACAAAAAAGCTCTTGTAGTATGGTCAAGAGTATCGTCAAAACTACCAAAAGTGTTCGACTGGGCACGATTCTAGACTCTTGGCACAAGGCACATGTGGTTCCGATCTTTAAGTAAGGTGACCATACCAATCCATCCATTACTTGACATTAGCAGCAAGATCTTTGCTACAATCGTGTTGGAAGAGCTCGAGGAATGAGCCAGTGATACTATCATCCAAAAATAAAACAAAGCTAAAAAAAAAGACACGCACAGGATTCAGATAACCATTTAGGAATTCCATTAAAGTGATTTTTTTTCTGGCTAGTTTACAAACCGAGGCTATGAGAGGAAAATACAACACTATCCATGTAGCAACTACAGATCTTGCATCGGCTTCTGATTATGTCAACAGATCCCTATAATAGAGGAAATTGGAAATGTGTGGGCTTCCAGAGGGGCTGCTGAGAGTACTCATCGCTTTGCACAGGGATACCTACATCAGAGTGTGGCTGAATTTTCAAGGTGCACTGTCCAACAGTATCGAGACAGGGGTTTGGGTCAGGGTTGCGGGTTAGCACCCTGCCTATTTAACCCCTATGCTTCCAAACTGAGATGTGAGCTTGCTGGCACCTTAGTTTCCTGGCAAAACTTGGGAAATGGAAATATGGCTCTCATATGCAGACAATGGGCTTCATTATGAGCTTGGCGGTAACCCGCTGGTTTGCCGCCAACGCCGTAACACTGAATCCGCCGCATGACTTCCCGGTGCCACCTGGACATTACAAGTCCCGGCGGAGTGGGAATTCAGGCAGCAGATTTTATAAGTCTCCATTCCCGTGGAGTCCATTAGGACTCCACGGGAATGGGGACTCGGGATCACTGTGCTTCTGTGACAAGACTGCCTCACCCTGCCAGGCACAATGCCCCCTGCAGGCAGACTCGTAGTATGGCAGTCTGGAAACAAGGGTGCCGGAAAGCTTACCGGCACCCTTGTTTCCAGACCGCCACACTCGTAAAGAGGCCCAATGTCTTACTCATCAACCAAACACCCATTGGCCTTCACCGCCTGTTCAATTGATATTGATATTTTATTTATATCGTGCTCATACACAAGTGTTTCAGAGCGTGAAAGAGGTTTCAACCGAAATGGAAGACAGCGAACTAGTAATAAATAAGAACAAAACTAACATTCTCAAAATTGCGAAGTCCTAACTGGATAATTGACGATGGTTATTTGGAAGTAACCAGGCATACGACTTATTTGGGCTTCCAGTTCTTCTGCAAAATAAACTTAATCCAATTATATAATCTATTGAAGCTCAAAATGTCATTATAAACAGCATTGATGAAGCGCTTCATACTAAGTTTCTGTCAATTCTCCCTTTGCTATTGTCGGATTATTCGGAATCTAAGGACTTGGCACAATTTACAGGTACTTGGGGGTATCTTTTGAAGGAAATCGCTAGTACTGCCTAGCTTTGCCTCATCTCAGTAATAAGGTATGAACTTGGTCTGTCCCTGTGCAATGAAACTCATTATTGCTTTACCATAAATTATTGGATCCACCTATGAGTTTCATGTACGAAGACCCAAATTATACCATACAGACAGCCTCAAGGCACTGATATAAAATTAGTTTACCGAGAACTATGACCAAACCATACTTCTCTTATGCGGCCGTCTCCAAGGTAGACTTTATGCCAACCCAACAAAAACTAGATTGTGGGAGTTCGATTGGACAGCGACTAAGGCCACGCTAGGCACACACTTGCTTTATCGTGACCTGGCCACCATGACAAAAAGGCACACTTTTATTCCAATTTACATGATTACACTTCCTAGTGTAGATTTAGGATGATAATGATATTGGATGTAGGATAAGTGTACTTCTAGAGCCCGCCCCCTCCCATTCCCACAAAAGGGGAAACTAGATTCTGTGTGATTTCCAGGAAAGGGGAGTTGAAATTATGGAGTGCCGGGCAGTTCGGGCCCATGTGGGAGGTTAATTGTCGGGTGTGGGACAAGTGTAACTCCTTTTGCAGGGCTCAGGGAGGACGGGACAAAAGTGGGTATGGATA
Organism: Ambystoma mexicanum; assembly: GCF_040938575.1. Taxonomy (NCBI): domain Eukaryota; kingdom Metazoa; phylum Chordata; class Amphibia; order Caudata; family Ambystomatidae; genus Ambystoma; species Ambystoma mexicanum. The sequence goes on along the minus strand of NC_090930.1, from coordinate 82,288,355 downwards.
TTTCAGGGTAGGACAAGTGGGTAAAAAGGCCAGCCCAGATTGGTGGCTCTGGAATTCTGGGAACCCTGGTGCAACTGCAATGCACAATCCCACTGCCCTAGTCCAACGTTTATTTAAAAGGGGCATGGACGTCATTTGGGGGTAGCCAGGGGTCACCCTTCCTGTTCTTGTGGTCTCCTTTGCAACCCCTAAAAAACAAGAAAACCCGTTTGTTTTACAAACCGAAGCTCCTGGTTCTATGGCCAGCACCATGTGTCAATTTGTTTCTGGAGGGGCTGGCTTTCTTGTTCAACAAGGAGTTCCACAAATGTAACAGTGACCCTAAATAAGAAAGAATAGGAATATCAATAATGGGTCTTTCTGGAATTCTATACAATAATTGCTAAACTCATTAAATCTTTATTTCAGGCACACTTCAGGGGGTATCACTGATTTCATCTGTTCTTAAACACCTCAAATTCACAATGCAGACAAACAAGTCCAAAACGCATTGAGAGTAGAATAAACATCAATTTCGGACTATGTATTTTGCTTTTCACAGGTTGCAGTTTTAGCGTGTTTTTTTTCTGCCGTTGTCTCTGCTATGATCAGCACAGGACATTGGGCCTCATTACAAGTTTGCCAGTTCGAAAACAAGGGTGCCGCTAAGCTCGCCGGCAAACTACGTGTTTGCCTGCCATGGCCCCTGCTCCCCATCAGTTCTGACCCCGCTGGCGCAGCGGCCATGGTAGGCAGACCTTTCACCGAGCTCTGTGGGAGTGGGGCCTTACATTTTACCGGCGCCTGACTGCCCAGGCTGCCAGACACCGACCGGCAGGGTTACCGCGGACTCGTAATGAGGCCCATTCTATCTAGGTGTCGTCGGTCACTTGACAAAATCTTTGAGCCTAAAAGCTTGTGTACAATGTAGAAATGTTTGACCGCAGCACACAAATTGGCCTTTGATTTCATTGTGCCACAATTAATGCTTTGTTGTAACGTGTCTATCTTTTCCAGCTCCCTGGCATGCTGTTCAGGATGTTTGTTTGCATGTATGAGGTAACGCGTGCCCAGAGTACAGGATGCTGTGTGTGTGTGCTGCTTTCACTGCGCTACTCTAAATGCTTTAAAAGACAGTTATGAACCCTCCAAATGGTATGCATGTTGCCAACCTCTGAAGCCTGAAAAGTAGATCCACTGAGGCTTGACATGCGTCCAACTTTGCACCAGACCTGCAGATGAACTGGCCTGCGGTTCACAGTTACCAGTTTAATGATGTCCACTACAGAGTGTAATTTGCTTTCTGACCGTAAGAACATTCAGGCATGTAATTGGTAGTTTTAGTATAGCTGGTAAGATAGCTCAGTGGATTGAGCGTTCACTGCTGCAATGTGTGTCTGATCTGCAGGTTGCAGCTTTGAATCCCTGCAAGGGCAACTCAACCTTTCATCCTTCTGAGTTTGATACATGAATACCAACACAGGTTGGGTGATATTGTATGTACATTTGTTCTATATAAAGCGCTTAAGCGTAAGTGCTATATAATAACACATCATTATCATTTTGCCTTGCACGTCTGCTTGCATTCACAGGGATTTGGTGATATGGGCCTATACACACTGGTATTAACAATACATATGGTGATCCATTCTTGTATGAAATGTACATCACATTACAGTGATAGTGTAGCCATATTGTTCCTACTGTACTTATGAACAATGCCATGTGATGCCACTTCCTGTTTTGTCAAGGGGGGAAAGGTAATGTGCCATCGCTTCCCGTGATGTCACTTTGCGGTGGGGGTCAAATGACATCACTTCCTGTGATGTCATCAGAGGTCACGGGTAGTTACCACTGGCATTTTGGTGAAATGACTCACTGAAAAGGTGCCCAGATCCCCCTAGCGGCCATCAAAAATGTGATTCTGTAACTGCTTTCCCGAAAGACAGTTCAGTGGGTTGAGTGCCCGCTTTCGAGCGTGCAACCAGCAAGTCACAGATAAGGCTTTAAGTGTACTGATTAAAGGAACTAGAAATAATGTGGGTAGTGTAATTATAAACAGGTGTCATTCACCATCCTAGACAAAACTGCAGTGTGTAAGTGGGCGGTGCTGCAATTGAGGTGGCCTTTGCTCAGTGCAGGAGAGCTTCATCAGAACAAGGCAAACTTGAATTGCAGGAACCTCTATACCCTGTGGGAGCAGTGTGTGTGGGTGAACCGTGTAAGTGTCAAACAGGGCCATAACATGTCAGAACACAGGGCTATGGACCGGTCTCCTACCTCGCCCCTAGGGGGCAGCAGCAGCATGGCCGCCCAGCACGCTATGAGGAGCTCTCCCAATGGATGGAAGGTGAGCCCGGCCCACAGACACCAGCCTCTGATCCCAGGCAGTTCAAGTGACCTGCAAAGTGCCCCAGAAGGAACGAGACGCTCTCCAGCGGCCGGACCTTTACTCCCCCTTTCAAGGCTCCCACGTCCCTGGCCTTGCCCAGTGCCCCCTGTACTACCAGCAGCTGGGGAGTGGGGGCATTGCCACTGCCATGGATAATTAGTCCCAGTGCCTAAACTGAAGGTATTGGGTTTCGCTGCCGGATTATCTTCCAGATCAAAGGGAGTCAAAGCGTGTGTTTGGGCAGGGAGCTGCTTGCAGACCCCATTAACACTCTCCTGCTTATTAGGCTCAGTCCATTGTCGAAAAAGGAATAGGTCTCCTTTTGCAAATGTTTGCATGGGAGGGTAGGGAGCAGTGAGAATCAGTGGCCTTCCATTGTATACATGCCAACATTATTCATTTCATTCGGGAGACACTTGTCCAGTCTTGGTTTTACCTTTGCATTCTGGGACGTGTAGTCCTGGGTTTATAATAGGGGAACCCAGGACTACAAGTCCCACAATGCCAAGTTAAAACCAGGAATGTGTTAGTGTCTACCGAATAGAATGGATTATGGTGGCATGTATGCCATCTGAAGATGTCACAGGTGCTACACTACAGGATTGTATATTTAGAACAACACATAACCGACATCCTTAAAGCTGGTCATGTAGTTCAGTGGGTTGAGCAACTTCTGCAAAGAACTCTGTGCCGCCCAGTGAGCCTTCCATCCATCTCTACATACCCCCCCTTTGTACAGAATAAACTTACAAGGCCCATCAAATGTTTTCCCCTGAGTTGCATATTAGTAGCGCCTGATATTTAAGCGCCTAGAGGCAATTGCCACAGGAATAGCGAGAGGCTGAGGGCTGCCCAACAGGAAACTCAGGAGGTTTCGGGGTACACCTCTTCACCATGCGCCTCTTTGGCCTGGGTAGTTTGGTTTTCTGCTTCTCTCTACCCTCTCTCTGTCACCCGACCTTCTTCCCATCTCTCTCCAGTCCCTACACCCTTGTGTAGCAAAGACATGTGTTATGTTCATCTACTTGCCAATCCCTGTATGGTGCACACTTGCTCTAAAGATCACTATGTGGACCCATTGTTCCACATTTTCCTGGGCCTTCTTTTAGCTGCATTTCTCCCTGCATTTTCTTGCACATTGTAATATGGGGCCACTTTGAGAAACATTTTCAGGGCGGCGTTTGGTTCCCAGTCCACCCCGGACAGCAAACAGTGGTAATATTATGTTAATATGTAAGCCATGGCCCTTTGGCTCTGATGGCTTTCTGGAGTGACAAGTTCATGTTTGTTATGTAGCCACTGGGGGCCGCAGATCTTCCTGAATGTGTATCATACATTGGGCACCATTTTTAAAGGGCAACCCCTTTATAAATGGCGCCCAACGTAACGTACGCATCCTGGAAGATGTGCGGCCCCCAGTGGCTGCATAACAAGAATCAGAAGGAATAGACTGTCTGCAACCAGTGGCTGTCCAGATATAAGGGATACAACTCCTATGATCACTCACTACTGACTATGCTGCATAAGACAGGTGGGAGTTTATTTATTTATTTATTTGGTTATTTATATGGAACACCTAACCCGGAGGTATCTGGGCGCAGAATTGTAGTCCAAAACAAGTGATGACCCAAAGGTTGCAGACCCCTGGAATAAGAACATCCACTTCTGACACAATCGCAACATCCTGTGGATGCTGATGTGTCACTGTGCAAGGCGGAATTTGCGTGTGCTGCGCCGATAGATGCACATGCATGCCTCACACACATGCATGCCTCACACACATGCTTTTCTGCTTGCATGCAAAACAACAATCTAGGAGCTACTACTCCAGCTGTATAGTCTACCACCTGATTGGCACCTACTGCTGTGCACATGCCCTATCTGCCCGCTGCAGTTGCTTTCCACCAGCAGTCCTGCACTGTCCTGCCTCCACACACTGCCCCAACTCCCTGCTCCCAGGGCACAGACATGTGACCCGCAGCTTTCCTGAACTGCTGCATTCCTTTATCACTGTACTCCATTGGGCCTTCAACCGGATCTGAAAGAGGCCAGGAAGAGAATGTTCAACAAAGATGGGCCCGGAGCGAGTCCTTGTGGACTGCATCGGAGAGGAGCATCTCTACCTCTTTGGATCTGATGGGTCCCAGATCCTGCCGTATTTTGAAACACAATTTACTTGATGTATAAGCACCTTACAAATGCACAATAAATACAAATGAATAACTACTTCAGAGCCCAGCTGTGGGAAGCCATTTATGCCACAGCTTGCACAATGTAAAGAAGTGTTGGTGAGATCTGAAGATGCAGAACTGCAGCCTGGCATTTGACAATGGGACGGCGTGCATACCCACACAAGGCGGCTCCTCGACACCTCTACCGGAGCACTGACCGTCAGAGGATAATCCATTGATATCGAGGGAGATGGAGGCATGGAGACAGGAAGCCTTGTTGAGTATGTAATAGAACTCATACACTAGCTAATTTCCTACAGGGGTCTGTGTGTTCATACATAGCGGTGGACATGATGGAAACCTGCCCATAACCAAGGGCCTCATTACGCGTTTGGTGGTTGCTACAGCTCTGTCTCTCGGTTTTACCACCAGCAGTAATTCTGCCACAGTAAATCGGATGAGTTTTGGATGAAAAGTGGATCCTTTACCTACAACCTTTGCTATAACTGCAAACTCTACGGGGTCAATATAAGTGTGCCGGTCCGGGAAAAGTGCTGGTAAAAGTCCTCGTAATTCCGTGACCAGCACTTTTCCCACTTTTCATCCAAGAGCTGGAGGTAAATGTAGTTTGCCGGTCTGGGAAAAGTGGCGGTCATGGAATTTTGTTTTCTGTAAGTTGGGAAGTGGTCATTTTCCAAGCATTGAGTCAAAAGGTGGGAGGCTTGTCTCACTCGGAATTTAGGAAGGATACAAACATTGAGGAGCCACATCAGTGTCCTTGAGTACCCTTTATTTCTTAAATAATTGTTTTCAATTGTTTTTATTTAAATTGAGGCGTGGCCAGACCAAGAGCGAGCAGTAGAAGTGCGAGGGCCTGTTAATAGGTATGAACATCACCTGGCATCTGCGGAAGGGCCATCCATGATTGTGTGGTGGTGTTGAGACAATTTGCATAAAATCTGCTTGGCAGTCATGTTATAGTGACCCACTGTTGGCCCCTGTTTGAAGAATCAGCTGATTTAAGGCTCATTACAAGAACTAGCTGTGCCCATATTATCATATGGCAATCTAGTACTATCTTTCATCTCTCTCTACTCTTTGTCTCTTTCTCACTCTGTGTCTCTCAATCCTCTATCTCGCTCTCTCTCCCTTTCCATCTCTCTCTTTCTCTCTCTCTATCTGTGGCAGTCACATTGCCAGGTGGGCATTTGCTGGAGCCCCACTAACTGTTGCTGACAGCAGTGCAATCAGAGAAAAAACGAATATAGTGTGTGTATACATACGTTGTCATACGTTCGTTGTCATTGCATGTGTTCTGCGGGAATCTCACAATCTAATGGTGCGCACATTGTCCTTACAGGGTAAGGGGAAAAGGGTGCATATAGACTCTGAAGTGTTGCCAGAACTTGTAAGATAAGGTAAGTTGTCTTATATAGTACACCTCTGCCAATCATCCTGGCTGCATATGGCTCTGTAAGAGAAAGGGCGGTGTTAATGGGATAAAGCGAAGGAAGATGCGGGAAACCTGTGGTGCATATAAAAGTATCTGTAACTGAACTCCAGTGTGATAAGTGTGTTTTGTTTTTCAGTGGGGGGCATATGCTGGGGTAGGTTTGCCATAAAGGCAGCCCTTTTTGTTGCGAAGCAGCAATCGTTTGAGTTGTAGGATTAATTTGGTTGGGGAATGTATAGTACACTAGACCTAGAAGACTGTGTGATGGGGCGCGAGTGAGGTGAAAGGTTGCAAGGTTTTAATATTCAGGAGTAAGTTGAGGGATGGGAGTAGGACTGTGGCAGATGGAAAAGCATCTGTTCTGCGTTAGAGTTAGAGGACAAAGGGCTGTAGCAGGAAGGTATTTAGTGAGAGAGAGTTGAATGTAGACAGGGATCAAACCCCAGAAAGCCTTGGGAATGATGCAGAGGGCCTTGAACTTGATCCTCACAGCAACTGGGAGACAGTGGCGAGATATTAGGACTGGAGAGATGCACTCACTGGGCTTCAGGCCAAGGATAAGTCTTGCAGTCCTATTCTGGATTAGTTGAAGGGGGTGAAGGGGGTGAAGGGAGGAGTGAGGCAGATTAAGGAAGAGGCTGTTGTAGTAGTCCAGCCTGGAGAGGACCAGAGCTGTGGAGACATTGAGTTTCTGGGGGAACGTGAGGAAAGGGAGAATGCCTCTGAGGAGGTGCAGCTGAAAGTGGGTCTGTGATGTGAGGAGAGAAGGAGAGCGAGGAGTCGAAGATGACACCAAGATGTTTTGCCTCACAGAAGGGTAAGGGGAGGGGCCAATGGAGGACGGTCAGAGTGTGGGCGGGAAGGAGAGAGCAGGGGTCCCAATGAGAAGGACCTCTGTCTTACTGGCATTAAGGCAGAGATCGTTAGTACTGCACCATGTCTGAATAGCAGACAGACAGTCAGGAATGAAGGCAGAAGAGGAGGAGGCAGGGGAGTGTGCAGTAGGGACCCTAGCCAGTCCATAGGACTGGGGGTTTCCAAACAGCACTTTAAGATGAGTAGCAGCACACTTGAGATGGATGCGGATGCAGATTAATACTCTTGCACCAAATCAATAGTGACAACTCAATAGTTTGGGAAAGGGAGTCTGTTTAATGACAAGTACAAAAAACGGGGAGTTCATGAATATCAGCAATCGCTCGATCTTCCTTCTCTCTTCAACTCCAATTAATTAAAACATAACATTTATACCAAAAAATCGTCATCACTGACGATGGAACTTGATTGGTTCTAGGAAGGTAACTTTAATATAGGAGCATATATCTGTATATGTTAACGGGGTGAGGGGATTGGATAGACAATGTCAGGTGGGGCAACTAAGCGCTTCCTTTAAAATGGCTACTGTAAACGTCACTAAAAGTATGACGTCTCATTGGTTCTACTAACTATAGGACCCTAGATTACATGGTCCACTATGATTGGGTTGGCATCAACCCCACTCATACTTTTCCACGTGCGCTTAGCAGCATGCAGAATAGCCGGCCAGGTGCAGGGAGTGTGTTTGCACCCCAGCTTCCCTCCAAATATAGTTACAATCAATCATCACGTCAGTGGTCATGTGTCAATTATTTCTCTGTGGTTGGCCTCAAGTCTGCTTCTTGGTCTGGGAAAGTTAAGGCGTCTGGGCATGGCAAAGGTCCGTGCATTTGGTTGATTCTGCTCTTGTACGTGGTGGAAGTATACTTATATCAAGTGCTTTCTTGAGGTAGCTATATGTACAGGTGGAGCTTGCCGCAATTACTACTAAGCATAAGCAAGCCTCACGATTTCTGTGCTTCTTGCAGTTACTTTGCATATGTACATGTTTAAACTAACTGAATATCTTCATCGTGCTCATTGCACAAGTTTCTGACAGCTTGACATCAATTGTTTCCCTTTAGGCTTAGGATGTCACTTGTCCATGGTGTTTCGTCTCGTTTGTCATCATTCTCAGGTCATTGTATCTTCTATATGTGAGTCAGTCCGGGTTCTTATGATGTCATCATTCGTCTTCCTTCAGTATCTTCTTAGCTTCTTTGGGTATTTCATTCTGGTGATCGTCATTATGTCTCACTTGTCGACACGGTTTTCTCAATGGGTACCTTACTGTCCAGGTTTTCTTAGATGTCAGTATTTCAATATGTGCTGTTATTCTGATAGGTACTGGACAGAGCCCCACTGTGGCTCTCCGCTGGTTTATTTGCTCATCATACGTCACATATTTCGGCGTGAATGTTCCTGGTACATCGAAATGGGCGCTAGGTGTGTAAATCGTGCTTGCCACTTCCTCTTCAGGAGGGAAGCTTGAAGGTGAGCTGCATGTCATCTGCATAACACTGGAAGTTAGGAGAGAAGGTGGAGATCAAATGGGCTAGAAAGGCCAGGTAGATGTCGAAAAGCCAAAGCGAGAGGATAGAGCCCTGAGGGACTCTGCAGGTATAGAGTGAGATGGTGGAGAGAAAAGGGCCCAGTTGAACCTGGGAGAGTCGGTCTGAGAGGAAGGAGGTCAGCCAGTCCAGAGTCAGGTCTGTGATGCCAAGGGTATCATGGAGCTGATTTATCAGGGTCATATGATTAACCGTATCAAAGGCAGAGGAAAGGTCAAGAAGTATGTGAACGGAAGAAAAGCTGGAGTCGAGATTAGAGAGCAGGTCTTCATAGGTGTTCAGGTGAGCAGTTTCCATGCATCTGGCTGCTCTGAAGCCAGGTTGGTGGTGTGGAGAAAACCTACAGATTCAGTGTGGTGGATCAGCTGGGAGATGGGCAGGAAGGGGGTGATGGAGATAGGGCAGTAGTTAGCTGGATAGGAAGGGTTGGCAGAAGGCTTTTTGAGGAGAGGGTGCACAAGGGAGTGTTTGAGGAGTGAGGGGAAGGATCCAGGGGCAAAAGAGTGATTGCAAAAATTGGCCAAGGCTGGAGCAAGGGAGACAATGTTGTCCTTGATAGTACTGGAGGAGCAGAGGAGCAGCTGTTTGGATGAGACTTTCATAGAGCGGACTTGTCTAGAAACCTCATCAGGTGTTATGGAAGGAAAAGAGGAGAGTAAGAGATGGGGGGGTTGAAGGGAGGCCTTGGAGAAGGTCAGGGAGAAGCGTGCATAGTAGAGGAGAGTGAGGACAGGAGAAGTGCAGAGTACCAGGGAAGGCGGAGGGGAGGCGGAGACTGCAGTAGGGTTTGTGAGTTCCTTGCAGATTTGGAAAAGTTCAATCATGTTGTTAGTGGCCACATAGATGATGCAGGCTTGGATATAGGCACTCTTCTTCGAGCAGATGGAGAGTCTGTATTGACTTTGGAGCAGGCGGCAGGCGAGTTTGTCAGAGGACGTGCTCGAAGCCTGCCACGTCTGCTCAGACACTCTGCACTTGCGTTTCAGAGTGGCCAGGTCGGACTCATACCAGGAATTGCACTTGGAGGCAGGTTTCATGCGAATCCTCATGACAGGGTCAAGGATGTCCAGGGTGTTGGAGATGGAGAGCTGAAGGTTAGTAAGGGCTGTCTCTGAGTGAGTGTCAGTGGGAGTAGTAGGAGGGGGAGTGAAGGTGGCGGCACAAGCGACAACTGACACTCGCTTCCTAGGTGGCATGACGGAGAAGGATGCTGGTAATGTGGGTGGAGGCTTAGCCGCAGGAACCAGAAGGTCCAGGTGAGAGGACAGGAGAGCATGGTCAATCACTGTTGTGCAATGTTGCACACCTTTAAGAGCTGCCGCACCAATCGTGCTCCTCGTTTACGCGTTGCTCCCTTGCCCTGCACAACATTAACACACCCTAGACAGAGTAAAAGAGTGACATGATCACAGCGCTTACATCTGGCCTGTCTGCGGCCCCAGATTTTGGGTCTGACATGACAGACAGAACCCTCTAAACTCTCCTTGCCTATCCCCTGGGAGAGAGAATCGTCTGTACACAAACGATTCTCGAAGAGGCCAACCGTTTTAAAAACTAAGCAAATCAGAGGTTGCATAGCTTGACACGTGACTAAATCTGCCCAAACTCTATAAGCTTTAAGAGGGTACTTGCCTGCTGAGGCCTCTCTCAATTGCATGACTGTCCACATCCCCTTACCCCACCTCCTTCCTATCATGCGAGAGGATGCTAGGCCTATTTTTTTTTTCTCAATGCTTCTCACTCTTCAACACCCTCCCCCCAAAAACACATTGGTCGATATTGCCTTTGCCATCACCCTTTTTCTTCACAGTCATATTTCAAAGCATTCCTGTTGATGCACCCTGGGGGGAGGGGGAGGGGGGGCAGGGGTGGGGGGGGTGTGTGTGCGTGTGCGTGTGCGCGTGTGCGTGTGCGTGTGCGTGTGTGTGTGTGTGTGTGTGTGTGTGTATGTATGTGTGTCAGGAGAGAGAGGAGGGAGAGAGAGGAGGGAGTGTGAGCAAAAGCGGGTTGAAACCCCCCCATAGGGAGAAAAAAAAACACTAATGTGGGAAAAGATGGGGATGGCCAGCGGGTATTGGAGGGGTCTCAAAGTTTAAAATCACCTGGAATAATAATTTCACCCTACCCCACTGAAGACCACACCAAATTGGCCTAAAAACACAGCCTTTTTTGTATGCGGTCTTGAATCGGCCGAATTTGTACCTAGAAGCGGCTAAACCGCCTTCTGAGTCCACACCACTGATCCTGAGCAATAAGAGTGAAATGGGTACAGCCAAGCGATGCACCTCCTCAGTCTTTTGCTGTAACTTGGGCTGGGGGCAGGCGATACTCTCAGGAGGGGTATGACGGGATCACAGTAGCAACCCAAACAGCAAGAGTACAAAGGCTCCAAAAGAAAAGAACGACCAATCAAGGTTCAGTAAACTTATATATACTTTAACAATCACAAATGCAAACAAATAAAGAAAAACACTGACAAAAGTCCAACCCTGTGCAATGAACACAGAAAATGCAGATTTGGCATAGAAGAGCACTCTGGGTAATCAAGAAAGTGTACGTGAAAAAAACGAAAAAGAAATTGAGGTAGAAAATAGCGAGTGTTTTTGGATCGACTTACCAACATATTTTTGGGCTTTTTGCACTTTAAAAAAACAATAATACATGAGGGAGACACCCCGCACCCACCACCCACTTTCCCATACCTCAAGTTATACCCTTACCCCACCCCCATCTATTTTCTTTATTTTAATTGCCAACATTTCAAAATAATTTTACCAAAAAACTCTGCCTTTACTACCTCGATTTTTTCCCTTTATTTTTTTTCTATGGATTTCTAATCAAGCAGGTGTGATCAGGCAAGCAATTGCAGCAATGCCACTGTAGGTAAAAAGAATATGCCTTTCAAGAAATAAAAATGCCGAGCTGGGGGTGTAAATGTCCAGGGGGCCAGGGTCTCTTCACAGTACCATATTCTTGTCTTTGGTGGGCCAACACTGCTGAGCCCAGGCTCTGGGAGCCTCCTTAAGAGGTCATTCACTGTTTGGTTGATGAGCTGTTCAACTGGGTCCAACACGCAGTGTTATCCAACAGCAAAGACACATGGAACGAAGAAGCCTGTGACAGGCAGGCGATGTTCGTGTTGCTGTGGCTCACAATGGGAGAATCAGGGTCCAGAGCGGCTCCTTGATTTCTGGGCTGCTGGGGGTCCTAATCAGGGTCTCCAGGGACAAGGTAAGGCCTTCTGTTGTGCTCCCCCTGCTGGGGGCTTGTATGGCACCTAAAGGGGATCCTTCACCCCCAGGGAACAGGATGTTGGTTCCAGTGCAGTCGGCAGGAAGGCATTGGCCCAACCGCAGCTCACCCCAACTGGTCCCAGAGGATGGCTAGAGGACAGAGCTCTCCTCTGCCTTGGATGCCCATTGTCTTCTCCTCTCTGGCAGAGGACTTTGGAAGGTTCCATGAGATTTGCCTGCATTTTAGATGCTGAACACAAAAAAGACAGGTTTACTTTGGCTGATTTTGTGTCACCTTGAAAAGGCAGAAATATTACATTCTGAACCCGCTCATCCCCTCGTTGGGCAATCCCGCCCCCACCCCCACCATCTCCCGTGCTGGTGGAATTTCTAGTAAATCAGGGCGTTTCAACTGCCGAATCCCCTGTTTCATCCACCACGCCCCCTTCCAGCAAAACACATCCGCCTTCATCCTCCACTACTCAAACAGCTATGCAAACACACTTTTACCCACTCCACGGCCCCCTCCCTTCCCTACCACAAACATTCCCCCTCCTCTCACACACCGACAACACACACAAACTCGCAAACACACAGAGAAAAACACTTAACTCACTCCCGTGTCTTCACTCACATGACCGCTTCTGTCAGCCCCTCCACACACTTGTGTGTGACAGGGGCATGACAGGTTGATTTAGAAAGACTGCTCAGACTGCTCATTCTAAATCTGTCTTTTTTAAATTCGAAAATTTAAAAAAATACAGTTTCATTTAATACCCTTTGTAATGGACTGCACTCCCAACAGGGATCCAGAGATGTCCAGAAAAGAATCAAAGGAGTGGGAGAACCCTTACTTGAGAAGACAAATTGTCACTGGCGATTGGATCACAACAAGAGGTCCAATCCCTGTTGCTGTAACACGTGCCCTTGCCTTTTTGAATCATACCCAGAGTGCCTTTTTCCAATGGAAATGGATGGTACAGGAAGGAAAGAGGGCCCCACAAAAAGCATGTTGGACCTTTTCTCTCACGTCCAATTCCCTTTGTAGCTACTCTAATTCCACTCTATTCCCATGTCTGCAACTTCAAGACCCTTTGGTGTGCATCAGAGGCATTGCTAGGGGGGATTAAGGGACTATAGCCCCTGGTATGTTGGTTTTAGCCCCAGTTAGAATCTCAGGAGCTACAACCAAAAGGATAGCTAGCCCCCAATCCTGACAGTTCTGACATTAGCATAGGCCCGGGTCTTTTCCAGACCTAGCAACACCCCTGGTGTGCAACCCTCCAAAGTGAGGCTGGCCTTTGTAATGTGAGTGCTCTTTTGAAAGCAAGGTTCCTAGAACATCTCCTGGTGAGAGCTCATTGCCTGAGGCAAGGTGTAACCTTCCTCACAGGGGGGTTCAAAGGAGAGCAGCATTCTGACTATTGTCAATGGTAGTAGTACAGGCAGCAAGGCTGCCATGCATATACATTGCCCTCTCTGGGAACACAAGGTTGACACATGTATGATATCAAATTGGTATGGCTTGAACAATTATGTGTTCTTATCATTCACTAGGTATAGCGTATTCTTATTTTGCCATGCCACCCGACGGATAAGGAAACAATTATTACATTTTGGATCAGAGATGTAGAAGGTAAATTGCAGTCTCTGTCCGCGGTGGCTTTGGCTCACAGCAGCTGTCAAGGATGCACATGAGACCTTTGAACCTGCCCTGTACCATTGGAGATCAGCTGCTGCAGTTGTCAGGAGACCACATGTTTGCTCTATGCTTTTTTATTAGTAGACTCCCCTTTCAGAAACACAGTGTCCTGCATCATGATATTATTTAATGAAAATCAAAAAAGCCAGAGCTTTCACACGCTGTCCAGATGCCAATCCTTTACACCTGTGCAATCTGTCCTGCGCACAGGACAGGGACTGAAAACACATCCTTTCAAGGACCACCTCAATGACACTCCCTAGCTTCCTTCCAGCTCTGGACCTGCAACAAAGTGACCCGACCCTTTACCATGTGCAGGATCCCAGGTGCTCTCTCCCTATGTGCGTGCTCTTGAATCATCCTACCCATGTGCACAGCAAACCCCTGCTATGTAGCTGTGTGCTCTAGAAATGCGGAACCAAATCATGTATAAATACAAAGGCTTGTAGCCAGGGATGTCATTTGGGGGTCGCCAGTGAGGTCTCCCTTGCTACCCATACATTTTCTTTTTTTCTTTTTTTTTAGATGTAAGCTCCTGGGCTGTGGACCGCGTCATGTGGCTTTTTGTTTCTCTAGTGGCTTGCTTTCTTGATCAGGCCTCTCAAAAAAACAGCGGGTTCCACAAGAGTACCACTGAGCAATTACCCTAAATAAGAAAGAATATCAATAACAAATAATTTGCCTTTTTGGAATTCTATCCAATAATTGGTAGACTTATTAAAGGTTTACCTCATGCACACTTCAAGGGGCGAGTCACTGATTAAGTCTGTTCTTACACACTTCAAACTCACAATGCAGATGCAAACTTCCAAAAAGCATTTAGAGTAGAATAAGCCTCCATTTCAGACCATGGGCCTCATTATGAGGTGGGCGCAAAGGGATACTGGGAACTGTTAAGGACATCCGTGCCGGTAATCCCTTTGCACCCTATTCCGAGGTCCCTTAGTGAGTCCCGCTATGGGCGCCTACCAGGGAGCAAATAAAAGTACCGCAAATTGCGGTACCATTATTAGCTCCCTCCCCATTGGGAATGGGGATTGCCTTCTTCAATGGAATGGACCGGTAAGTCCCTATTGAACCAGGTCGCAGTTGGTACGGTATTGGAGGCAGCCATGGTGCTAATAGCAACATGGCTGCCTCCAAACTCGGAATGAGGCCCTATGCATTTTGCTTTTCGCACTTTGCAGTTATTGCATGTTTTTTTTCTGCCCTTGTCTCTGTTACGATCATCACAAGACATTCCATCTCGGTGTCCTCAGCCACTTGACAAAATCCGTGTGCCTAAAAGCTTGTGTACAGTTTCGAAATGTTTGACCATAGCACATCAAATGGCCCTTGCTTTCACTGTACCACAATTAATGCTCAGTAACCAGTTTAATGGTATCCACTACAGAGTCTAATTTGCCTTCTGACTTCGAGAATATTCAGACATGTAATTGCTCATTTTTTTTCTAGCCGTATAATAGTGATGGCCGGGAAGATAGCTCAGTGGGTTGAGCTCTAGTTGTTGCGATGTGTGTGTGATCTGTAGGTTGCAGGTTCGAATCCTGGCAAGGCCAACTCAGGATTTCATTCTTCTGAGGTTGATAAATGAGTGCCAACACAGGTTGGGTGATATTGTATGTATAGTTGTTCTATATAAACTAAAGTGCTTAAGCATAAGTGCTATATAATAACACATTATTATCATTTGGCCTTGGACGTCTGCTTGGATTCACAGTAATTTGGTAATATGGGCCTATGCACACTATTAATGATACATATGGTGATCCATTCTTGTATGAAATGTATGTCACATTACAATGATATAGTAACCATCATATTTTTCGTAGTGTACTTAGGAACAATGCTATGTGATGCCGCTTCCAGTTCTGTCAAGGGTTGAAAGGTCCCTTCCCGTGATCTCACTTCGGGGTGGGGTCAAATGACATCCCTTCCTGTGATGTCATCAGAGGTCAAGAGTCTTGTGATGTCACTTCTGCAACCCCTGGCATTTTGGTGAAATGGCGTCCCTGCTTGTGGTTCTAGAGAATGGCAAAGTCTCCTGTCTGAGTGTAGCTATAAGACGTGCTTGGATCGGTGGAGACACCTACATCATTCCTATGAACCTCAGAATGAACAAGGTGCACTCGTCGAAGAACATCTAAGCCTGTGTGCTGTATTCTCTTGGGTTGAGACGTGCTACTCCGGTCCTGTTGTTTTCTTTTGTTTTGCAAGTTAGGAATTGTAGTCCTGGATTTAAACAGGCAAGTGCTTGACTACAAGCTCCAGAAAGCAAAGTGAAAACCCAGGACTCTACGCGCACCTCCTGAGTGGAATGTTGTATTCTGGCATGTATGGGGGTGCTCATTTTAGCATGAATTTTAAATGTACACATGAGTTTAGCGTGGAGCGAATCCAGCTCCTCCTGCAGTGCAGGAATGTTAGTGCTTGGGACCACAACCTTATTTCTGGATACACAATATGATGCTTGGTGTCAGCCAGTCACTCATGGTTTATTCCGTATAAACCATCCTTACAATAGCCATCTTATTCTTTAAAAAGTGTGATCGTAACCATGTTCTTCTTGGTCCAATATTGTCTCTACACACCAACAGAACATGTCATTGATTCCCTTGTCATTGCCATCCCACAGGGACATTTCCTGTCCATGCCTAGCCATCGTTGGTGTGTGGCCAGACCCCTGCTTCCATTTAATTTTTGAGTGTAGCACATTTATTTTTAATTTGGGAGTTATAAACATGACTTTCTGGATGCGTTCTCGTGTCATGAGTTAGAAAGCAGTCCCCCCCCCCCTTCGACTAGTGTTTAACCAGGACTCTCTGCTCCTAGCATTATCAAGTTGGGGTATATTTTTTTGTAGGCACAGAGCTTCAGAGCTGCTGACACTCTTGGCTCCAACAATGCATGTATTCTACAGTAGAGTGCAATGAATCCAATGGTCTTAACGTCAACCCATGAGTCTATCCCCCAAATAACCACCACCCTCTACTGTAGAGTGCAATGAATCCAGTGGTCTTAACGTCATTACTCGTGAGTCTATTCCCCAACTAACCACCACCCACTACAGTAGAGTGCAATGAATCCAATGGCCTTCACGTCATTACCCATGAGTCTATTCCCCAACTAACCACCACCCTCTACTGTAGATTGCAATGAATCCAATGGTCTTCACGTCATTACCCATGAGTCTATTCCCCAACTAACCACCACCTTCTACTGTAGATTGCAATGAATCCAATGGTCGTAACGTCAACCCATGAGTCTATTCCCCAACTAACCACCACCTTCTACTGTAGATTGCAATGAATCCAATGGTCGTAACGTCAACCCATGAGTCTATTCCCCAACTAACCACCACCCTCTACAGTAGAGTGCAATGAATCCAATGGTTGTAACGTCAACCCATGAGTCTATTCCCCAACTAACCACCACCCTATATAGTAGAGTGCAATGAATCCAATGGTCTTAACGTGAACCCATGAGTCTATTCCCCAAATAACCACCACCCTCTGCAGTAGAGTGCAATGAATCCAATGGTCTTCACGTCATTACCCATGAGTCTATTCCCCAACTAACCACCACCCTCTATAGTAGAGTGCAATGAATCCAATGCTCTTAACGTGAACCCATGAGTCTATTCCCCAACTAACCACCACCTTCTACTGTAGATTGCAATGAATCCAATGGTCGTAACGTCAACCCATGAGTCTATTCCCCAACTAACCACCACCCTCTACAGTAGAGTGCAATGAATCCAATGGTTGTAACGTCAACCCATGAGTCTATTCCCCAACTAACCACCACCCTATATAGTAGAGTGCAATGAATCCAATGGTCTTAACGTGAACCCATGAGTCTATTCCCCAAATAACCACCACCCTCTGCAGTAGAGTGCAATGAATCCAATGGTCTTCACGTCATTACCCATGAGTCTATTCCCCAACTAACCACCACCCTCTATAGTAGAGTGCAATGAATCCAATGCTCTTAACGTGAACCCATGAGTCTATTCCCCAACTAACCACCACCTTCTACTGTAGATTGCAATGAATCCAATGGTCGTAACGTCAACCCATGAGTCTATTCCCCAACTAACCACCACCCTCTACAGTAGAGTGCAATGAATCCAATGGTCTTAACGTGAACCCATGAGTCTATTCCCCAAATAACCACCACCCTCTACAGTAGAGTGCAATGAATCCAATGGTCTTCACGTCATTACCCATGAGTCTATTCCCCAACTAACCACCACCCTCTATAGTAGAGTGCAATGAATCCAATGGTCTTAACGTCATTACCCATGAGTCTATTCCGCAACTAACCACCACCCTCTAAAATATCACCCTTGCACTAACACTTGTATACAGGTGCGTTATAAATGCCATATCATATCATCATATCATATCATACTCCACACTCTCACAAGTTCCTACAAGCTACTTATATGAACCTTATAAGGCAGGTTTGTATGTTAGTAGACACTATAGAAAGACTATAGAAAGCTATGATGTATGTCCATACCTTGATCTGTATCACAATTCT
Source organism: Ambystoma mexicanum (assembly GCF_040938575.1). Lineage (NCBI taxonomy): Eukaryota > Metazoa > Chordata > Amphibia > Caudata > Ambystomatidae > Ambystoma > Ambystoma mexicanum. Next base: position 82,270,454 of record NC_090930.1, on the reverse strand, counting down.
ATGTTCTTTCATCGCCAGGTTTTTTTCTATGAGTTTTTTACCAAAAACTTTTTTATGAAAAAACTCTATGAAATTATTATTTTTTATTTGTGGGGAGTTCCCCCAAATCCCCACCTCCCCTATTATTTGTAATACCTATACCCAATCCCCCTTACCCTTTTATCACCTTACCCACCTCCTATATTTTTCAAGGAGCTTTTTCATTGTAAATGTTCGGTAAAAAAAATTCATTGAAAAATAAAATGGTGATGAAACAACGTTGTACCTTCTATCACACTTGCCCCCACACTGCTGGTCAACACCACTCCTGGTACTCTGTGTAATTTTCAGTCCCTCGGCTCTACCCTTCAAAACAACATAATCCCAAACGACTATGCCAGTCCCACACATGAACAGCAATGCACACAGGAACCAGGTACTCCGACCTGCACCCATGAAGAGTGCGCCTCTACCTCACCCGCTGCCCCACTAACGCCCCTGCACCCTGACAAAGAGAAGCCAACAAACATGGCAGGTGAGGGCTCTGCAGGACCACTCAATTATTATATTTTTTTTTTATTTTTTCTATTTCATTGTTTTTATTTGTGTTTTGATTTCCAACTACATTAGAAATAAATCTTTCACAATGTGTATAACAATTCATACAGTTCCAACAATACAAAAAAAGAAAGAAAAACAATTGATGATCATACATTTGTTTTGTAACATTAATTCGTAATGTCAAATTCACCGTTTTCGAATATTAACCCTGTCCGGTGTGCTTCGCTGTAATCCAGTGTTTAAGCTTGGAAGTCTTCTGCCCACAAACAAGGATCCCCGGTGCCACTCCGGGTCATCAACTCAGTATGGCAAAGCCCTTGGCTCTGAGGTCACGTGCTTTTCATGTCGTCCACCAGTGTTCATTTTTTTTGGGGTGTGGTCGTGGGGGTTTCCTGCATTAAATGCGAACAAATGCAAGTTCTGTTCTTTGTGCATATAGTTGTGTCCAGGTTGCTCTCGTGTTGTGTATTCCAGCAGGTTATTCTCAGTTAACCACATGCAACGTCTAAACAATGGCGTGTTTTGTTCTTTGCCTTGATTGCCTCCGTTTGCCTGGTCCAAGAGGAGCCCTTGCCAGTGATGTGTTTCAGATTTGTGTAGCCAGAGGTCAAGGCTCCCATCATGGAGGAGTGGGCGGGCGGGCGGCTGGGGGAGGACCGGGGTGGTCTGCAGATGATATCTGGGAAGAGCGAGTAATTGACGAGGCTGCAGCATCTGAACGCCATGAACCCCATGACGTCAGCTCTTGGAGGCAGCAAAGGAGCGTTTTTATAGCCCTGGATTGGATGCGAGTTCGCCTTCCTCTTTTGTTTGTTCTCTTGGCAAGATGAGCTGTCCCTGGGGCGTAAGAATGTCTTTATTTAAAAGTACAGCTTGTTTTAAAAAAGTAAATAAACCCAACGAGCTCTTTCAGAGATTGCACCTTCATTTAAAACACTCTTTTTGTAGGTGGTGCTCAAACTCCACATGCCAGCCAGAACTAGCTAGTGGCATGCCCGTGCTGCACACATGGGAAGTACCTATTGCTTTTTTAAAGGAAGGAATAAATAAATAAAATAATGGATGTCCCAGATGACCATTCAGAGCAGGGCTCAAGGTGGTTTTATTGTGTAACATTCAAATGATTGCGAATCTTGATGCACTGTGAAGGAAGTGTTTGGCAATCTAATGGCCGTCCCACCTGTAGGCTTCCCACTTGCCCAGCCCGGGCATCCCTAACCCCCAGTTAGACACTAGAGATCGATAGCATCTACTATCTTAAATTATGACCCGCCTAATAGCCTTTAGGGCAGGGCTCTGCAACCTTTGGCTCTCCAGATGTTTTGGACTACAACTCCCATGATCCCTATCCAGCATAATCAATAGCCAGATTATAGTCTGAAACATCTGGAGTGCCAGAGGTTGCAGACTCCTGGGCTAAAGGCTTCAGCCTTTTCTATTTTACTGCCTCTGGGATTTTTTTTAGGCCTGTTCGTATCATAAAAATTCCACGGGATATGGCATTCAACAAGATCTATTGCCTTTTCAAATGCCCGGTTCCTCTCTCTGCACACTTCTATGCCTTTGCGTTGACGTTCCCTTCCTTTCTCCCTCCCTCTCTTGCCTACTCCCCTCCCTCCTTCTTCTTCCCTCAACATTTTTCTCTCAAAATAAACACCTCACCTGCAGCAATCTCAACCAGAGGCTTCTCAGCGCACTGCGCCACTCATACCTCACCTGCAGCAATCTCCTCCAGAGGCTTCTCAGCGCCCAGCTCCACTCACACCTCACCTGCAGCAATATCCACCACAGTCTTCTCAGCGCCCTGCTCCACTCACACCTCACCTGCAGCAATCTCCTCCACAGGCTTCTCAGCGCCCTGCTCCACTCACACCTCACCTGCAGCAATCTCCACCACAGTCTTCTCAGCGCCCTGCTCCACTCACACCTTACCTGCAGCAATATCCACCACAGTCTTCTCAGCGCCCTGCTCCACTCACACCTCACCTGCAGCAATCTCCTCCACAGGCTTCTCAGTGCCCTGCTCCACTCACACCTCACCTGCAGCAATCTCCACCACAGTCTTCTCAGCGCCCAGCTCCACTCACACCTCACCTGCAGCAATCTCCTCCACAGGCTTCTCAGCGCCCTGCTCCACTCACACCTCACCTGCAGCAATCTCCACCACAGTCTTCTCAGCGCCCTGCTCCACTCACACCTTACCTGCAGCAATATCCACCACAGTCTTCTCAGCGCCCTGCTCCACTCACACCTCACCTGCAGCAATCTCCTCCACAGGCTTCTCAGTGCCCTGCTCCACTCACACCTCACCTGCAGCAATCTCCACCACAGTCTTCTCAGCGCCCTGCTCCACTCACACCTCACCTGCAGCAATCTCCTCCACAGACTTCTCAGCGCCCTGCTCCACTCACTGCAGCAATCTCCACCACAGGCTTCTCAGCACACTGTTCCACTCACACCTCACCTGCAGCAATCTCAACCAAAGGCTTCTCAGCGCCCTGCTCCACTCACACCTCACCTGCAGCAATCTCCACCACAGGCTTCTCAGCGCACTGCTCCACTCTCCTTCCCTCCTGGTCTCTGTGTCCTGCTCCAATCACCCTGACCTCATCCAAACAACGATAATCTACCTCCCTCAGAGTTTCTATACCACCGCTTCCATGGGCTGACATTCCTTTCCCTTCCCATTGGCTCGTTTCTTCACCTGCCAATCTGATCTTGCTGTTTCCTGCTGCATAGTGCCACACTGGATGCAAAGCCTCTGCCCCTTAGTCTTTCCGTCATGGGTTTTGGTGACCATGTTGCTTTAGCAGAGATGTGTTGCTTTTCACTGTGGCAATGGTTATGGTCTCATGTTGATGTTTCTGTGTTATTTCTAAAGTCGGTGAGCCTATTCTACCAGAGTGAAGTGACTTCTATCTGCTGCAAGTCCCTGACCTTTCTATCTTATGAAATCTTTCCTTTTTTGGCATAACTCATATTTTCTTGCAAGCTTTCACAGCTTTCAAAGTGCGTATCCGGGATTCGAACCTCTGTTGCTCTGTGTGGTCTTGCTTGTGTGGTCTTGCTTCCAAGACCAGCGCCTTGCCCCGTGCTATCCTCCGTTATGATGACACATGCATTGAATCAGTCATCCATATGCAAGTTTGATTTTTTACACTTGGGGTGTTGATAAGGTATTTCAATCCGGCGGTCCTCGGTTTTGTGCTGAAGTCCAGTGGTCTTGGCATCCAGTCCTGGAAACCCCAATTCACTCCACGTCTTCAAGATAACACGTACATTAGGGTGAATGTAACCAGTGGTGGTCTGGCCTAAAGGGAAATCTGGAGAGGTGGCACCACAGGCCTCTCTAATGTGGGAACCCTGTTTTCCTGCTCCTCTGTACCTCTCTCCAAGTCACCCCACTACCTTCCTTCCATTTTTCCTCACCCCCAGATTCCTTTGAAGCAGATCGTGTGTTATGAAGTTTCTAGTGTGAAATTGCTCACTAATGTTTTACGTCAGTTTCTTATGTTGAGCTACTTTTTAATCCTCATGTAGGTACTAACGTGCTTTAGAATTCACTCTCAGGGCCCTGTTTTCAAAATGTGGGTGGAAACCCCCTAACCTCATTTTGCAGGGGCTACATTGGCTCACACGGGTTGTAACATGGGGCACTTCAAGAAGCTTTTCCAGGGCAACTTTTGGTATAATACAGACTGGATTCTTAAAACAATTTTGCGTGCGGTAGAACATCTCACTTCAAAAAAAGGTGCATCCCAATTCTGGAGGATAGCTCAGGGGCAACGTGCTCACCTTGGAAGCAAAACGGCACGGAGCAACACAGGTTCCATCCCCGGGTCCGCGCTTAGAAACCCCTGGGTATTAAGCGCGCTAAAAATAACCTATCATATCAAAGAGCATCGTGGATGCGTTCATTCAGAATTGCCTTTGCACATTTCTGCAAATAAGAGGGCGTTTCTGTGCATTTAAAAGAGAATCACAAATTCAGAAACAGGATTTGCTTTTAAATGTGCTGAAGTTAGAGTCATCATCCAGCGGCCGTATAACATGGCAGGGTCATTTCTCACCCTGTCGTGACTTTTAGTGCGACAGCTGTGATTTAAAACACGGCTGTCGCACCAGCGACACTAGCATTTCACCCCCGAAACATGGATGCAAATGCTTTTTTTCTGATCATTTCGTCTCTGTGAAATGCGCTCCCAGCAACCGTGACATTCACGCGCGCCCGACTTTGATGTATGAAAGGGCACTGGATATCGCATCATTGCGCCACTGTCCAGCCCATCCTGGAATGCGCAGGTCGCATTTCAGCAATGAGGGTAAATGAAAAATGCGCAGCACATCTTCTGCGTTTTTTTCATTCACGCTCATATTTGAGAATCAGACCCAATCGCCCTAAATGGGAGACGTTTACATTGTCACTGGTTATCCTGAAAACATGGTGTGGGTGGTGCTCTTGAAGATCGACCCAATCACAGTTATGCGTGCGTTTATTCAACCGCACCTCATGTCTGACCCTCAGTGACAGCTAAAATGTTCAGTAAAAGATCCCAAAATCCCCTTTACTTCTGAAGGGGAAGGTATGCGGCTCATTATGAGTTTGGTGGTATTTGGGCAGTAAATACGCCCAGTACCACCAAATGGTATTACCATTACTGTCGGATTACAAGTGGCGGTAGGCAGTGTTATTTCCCATTTTTTTGAGTCCATTGGACTCAAGGTGGGATTTTGGGTGGAATTACCACAGCTGTAATTCCACCACGGTAATTCCACAAAGATTTTGCTGAAAGGCGGGGGCTTTATCTCCAGCTGATAGCTGGAGGTAAATCCTCCAACTTTCTGCCAAACATATAGTTGGCCGGTGCAGTAATGCGGCTGTATGCGGTAATACTGCTGCATTTTACCAGCACCGCCCAACTTGTAATAAGGCTTTCTGCTGTCACTTTGGCAATTTAGCAAGACAACCAGCATATTGTGGAAAGGCAAGACAGTCCAGTTACCACTGCCACAAAGACCATGGTCACTAGCAGGCGTCCCAGAAGCCATGTTCAACCTGCCACCATGGCTGGCACTGCGTGCCGGTCACCATGTCTGGCACTGTGCGCCGGCTACCATGTCTGGCACTGCGCGCTGGCCACCATGTCTGGCACTGCACACCGGCCACCATGTCTGGCGCTGCATGCCGGCCCCCATGTCACGCACTGTGCGCCGGCTACCATATCTGGCACTGCATGCGGCCACCACGTGTGGCACTGCTCGCCGGCCACCATGTCTAGCACTGCGTGCTGCCACCAAGTTTGGCACTGCACGCCACCCACCATGTCTGACACTGTGCGCCGCCCACCATGTGTGGCCCTGCGTGCCGTTCACCATGTCTGGCACTGCACACTGGCCGCCATGTCTGGTACTGTGCGCCACCCACCATGTCTGACACTGTGCGCCGGCCACCATGTGTGGCACTGCGTGCCTGCTTCCATGTCTGGCACTGCACACCGGCCACCATGTCTGGTACTGTGCGCCACCCACCATGTCTGACACTGTGCGCCGGCTTCCATGTCTGGTACGGTGTGCCGGCTACCATGCCTGGCACTGTGCGCCGGCCACCATGTCTGACACTGTGCGCCGGCCACCATGTGTGGCACTGCGCGCCGGCTATCATGTCTGGTACGGTGCGCCGGCTACCATTTCTGGCACTGCGTGCTGCCACCAAGTTTGGCACTGCACGCCACCCACCTTGTCTGACACTGTGCGCCGGCCACCATGTGTGGCACTGCGCGCCGGCTTCCATGTCTGGCACTGCGCAACGGCCACCATGTCTGGCACCACCCGCACACATAGTAGAATGTGGCGAGCCTGCGGACTGCGCAGCCTGGAATTTGCTTATTGCACTATCAATGATCTCAGTAGCAACTTATGCTAGGGACTAGCTCTAGGGCAAAGTGCCCTATTTCTAAAAATACTGGGACATATTAGAAAACCATTGCACCATGACAAGTGCAGTTTGTCATGTTATAAGGACCAGAGCAAAAAAACAGACATTTTCACTTTTTGTTTGCCTCAGTGCAATGTTTTTCATAGTGCTAATACCATGCAACTTTGCACTTGCTCCAGTGCTAAATTTCTGTGATCTGGCCCCTGGTGCTCCATGTGATGCGAGCTCCATGCCACTGGACACCTGACCCCTTACTTTAAACAATGGCCATTCTGCTTAAACCAATGGGGATCATTACACAAAAAATGTCAATTGCACGCAGGGCACAGACAATGTTAGCACTTATGCACTGTTGGGGTACATACATGCAATTTGAAACATTTACAAATTGAGTGCAGCTGTAGATGAGCAGGTGGATGTGTTTTCCCTAGCTCCCGCCCCTTCACCGCCGTCATACTGAAATAGCAAGAGAAGGGCTATATGTGGAACCACATGCGTTGTACCTATACCACATCGAGTGTATGAGAGACGATATGCACTCAGGCGACCATATTGAATGTACCCTTGTACTGAAAAAGTGCAAGATTGTCAGCACACACATTTTGACATCATGGAGCATTTTTGAAATCTGACGAGGGCAGAGTGATGTCATGAAGAAGATATATGAGGAAATGCAGAAACATGAATAACAATGTAACTGAAGTGACAGCAAAAATATGTACGAAAAGATAAAGTAATCCTATACAAAGAAGATGAAGCAACTTGTTCACCAATAGGTGTAAATTAGCAGTAGCGCAAGATAGATGAGACATATAGAAGCTTGCTATAGAGGAAATTATAACGTGGCAAGGGCGGCATGATAGGAAAATGGATGCCAGCTCGTGTTAAGATTCAACCAGCTACCTCAGAGACAGACCAGGGATGCAGAGTCGGGAGACTTTGGAGAAATAGTTTTGTGTGCAGAAGAAAGAGGAGTCTATGTTGACCTGGGATCAAGGGTGCGATTTTTAAGGAATAATTGCAAAGCACAAAGGGAGGATGACGGATAAGACATGTACATAACACATATTTCTGTTAAGATTAAAGAAGAAGAAAATATTTGCAAGAGCCAAGTATTGAACAATGAACACTAAATAAGGTCTATACAAGATAGAGTGAGCAAGTCTCTAGAGGGCAAGAGGAGCAAGAACACCCAGTATAAGTAAATCAAATAGCAACAAAAAGGAGGTCGAAAAGGAAAAATGTGCGGTCTCCTCACAAGTGATTCAGAAGTCAAAAACAAAGGCTATTCAATAAGACTCAAATGAAGATAGTGATGTGCTCATACTCCCTTTAATATCCCAGAACAGAGAACAGGCAACAAGGTCTACTAGAGACGGGAAACCTTGTTTTATGGTTGGACTGATGAGAGATGATGGACTAATTGGGAACGTGGAGCGTAATCTGCCGTGACTCAAATATCTGGGTTTTGTTTTGCTTACGTACTGCTAGCCGAGCCGAAAGTCCAAGGTTGGGGGAGCATGCCAAGCAATCAGAGGGTCTATGGGGTAACATGCTATACAATGTTGCATAGACCAATCCACTGCCATTTTCTCTGCTATAATAAGTATTATAAGTATTTAGAGGTAGTTTAAGGCGTGCCCTACACATAAGGGGCAGCCAATGAATTACTAACCCATATGCATGTCATAGGTACATATGTTCCCCTAACCAATCCTTCCCATAAATAGGTTTTGCAGTTTGCCACGTAGGATTCGTCATAGATGATGCATATTGGGGTTTATAACCGCTGTGTAATCAAGTTTGTTTGTGAGTGTGCATGCAGCAGTCCGATGTCTACCATTAACCCCGCTTTATTAAATTGAGAATAAAGTAGTACTTTGTCATATTCCTTGAGTCTGTCCGGTTATTTGGTCTGAGATCTTTATTGGTAATTCCATCTAGCACAAGAGACGCTTCAAGGCAGCAGTGACGAGTGAAACAAGGCGCAATCCCCTTTACTCTTCACTTTCACACGCCGGTTTGTTAAAAATGTAAATGATGCATGTAAATTACGATTTGCAGGTACCGTCTGGGGTTCTTTTTATAAAAAGTTACAAATTGCATGGAGGGGCACGCGATCAACCCTAGCACTTATGTGCTCTTGGAACCCATCCGAGGAATGTGTACCCTTTGCAAGGCGGAGGCCCAAAGTGAAGAGTTCTATGAGCCAAAATTGCCTTTACTCTTCAGTTTTACTCTCTGACTTGCAAACAAGTTAATATTGCCTGCAAATTAGGCTTTGCCAATGGCATTTACCAATACATTCCTTGGGAAACTGCCTGCTATTAGCAGGCGTTAAACGGAAGCGGTATCCAGAGGACTGGGTTCATTTTGCAGCTGCATGAAAGTCCCATGAAGGCCTGAAACAAAGGGCACTTTCAGGACAGAGGAAGAAAGCACTGTGGGATTCGTTATAAGTTTGCTGGTCTGTAAATAAAGTGCTGGTAATAATGTGTATCGGCACCTTTCCGGACCGGCAAACTAGAAGTCTGCTGGTAGGGGCTGTGATCTCCCGGCAGGCCTGATCTGCCAGTAGATCAGGCCCCTATCGGCAGAGAATTGCTGCAATCGCATGCACTGGTATTACCGTTTCCTGCGATTGCAGCACCCCATTCCCATGGAATTGCATGGGACTCCATGGGAATGGGCAGTTACTGTCATCTGCACCACTCTGCATATCCCGGTAACACTTTGATATCAGGCAACGGAGACAGTACGATAGTTCCAATTACAGGCGGGACACCGGAGAACTGATAATGAGCCCCAGTGTCCCCTCTACTCCTTGAAAGCAATTCAAAATGGACTGGAACAAATATAAGGCG